>NC_143024.1:29090000-29390000 GCF_057628025.1 Oncorhynchus mykiss
TTACAATGTGAAAATAATGAACAAAGGGTCAAAATAACCATACATTTTACAATAAAAATAAGCATACAGTAGAGTACAGGTGCAGGTTGACAGCTTTCTGCGTCCTCCCCCAACAGGACGGGTAGCCTACTCTCATCAGAGAGGTCTTTGAAACCTTGAATAAGGGTTTAACATTTGTAGAAATGTGTCAAGGGTGTGCGTACTGGTAGCGGAGTCAGGTGCAGGAGAGCAGAGAGTTATGAACAGGCGCACACTTTTTTGAGGCAGGAGAAACCAACATAACTCGTGACAAAACATGGAATAAACGAACACCAGTCTGGCGCGTCAAAATGACACGTAACACAAATAATATCACACAAAGCCATGAGGGGGAACAGAGGAATAAATACATGCAGTGTGATTGGGAAATGCCAACCAGGTGTGCAGGGAACAAGACAAAACAAATGGATCAATGAAAAATGGAGCGGCGATGGCTAGAAAGCCGGTGACATTGACCGCAGAACGCCACTTGAACAAGGAGAGGAGCCGACTTCGGCGGAAGTCGTGACAAAATGACACTCTCTAATTGTTTTATATTTTTGACATTTTGGCAGGAAATGCAGCTCGTCTCAGGTTCTGCTGTTGTGCAGTGGTCGCACAGCCTTTCCTCTACAGGGAGCCAGGTTTTCCTGTCTACCCTTATCAATGGCAAGGCTGTGCTCACTGAGCCTGTACTTTGTCAAGGTTTTTCTTAAGTTTTGATCAGTAACCATTGTCAAATAGTTAGCCACGGTGTACTGTCGATATAGGGCCAGATAGCACTGCATTGTGCTTTGTGAGAGCCTGAAGTTTCTTATAGAGCTCCTGGTCAGTAATTGGGGAGTCCAATGGATTTTGATTGTCCTTTATAGCTTTTTCTAATCCATTCAACTTCTCATGGATTTGGCGTTGTTCTGCATTTGTGTCAATTTGAACGGTGTTGTAGAGTGTTTTAAAATGGGTTGTCCATTTGTCACCATTTTGTATCACTAATTACTCACTAATTACTCTTGTTTAGATGTTTTAGTTTTTTCTAATTTTACCAGAAGTTGTTTGTGTTTATGGACTCCTCAATTAGTGTCAGCTGCTTGCTGTTGTACTGTGCTTTTTTGGTTCTGAGTGTACATTTATAGAGTTTTAAAGTCTCACAGTAATGAAGGCGTAATTCACCATTATTTGGTTCTCTGTGCTTTTGGTTGGATAGTGTTCTAAGTTTTTTCCTTATAATTTGACAATCTGCATCAAACCAGTTGTCATCTGTGGTCTTTTTCGTTTTGTTTTTTATCAATTTCAATTGTGCTTCTTTTGCTGTTTGCCTGAATATATAGTTGATGTTTTGTACTGCCAGATTGATGCCTTCTTTACTGTGAGTGAATGTGGTATCCAGAAAGTTATCTAAGAGTGTCTGGATATTTTGGTTACAGGTTGCTTTCTGGTATTCTTCTGTGCTGTTTTGGGCCCATCTGTATGAATTTCTGATGTTGTACAGCTTACTAGGCTGTGAATGTGTGGTTGTTTCCATGTCTGTTCTTTTGAGGAACAACGTAATTTGGCTGTGATCAGACAGAGGTGTTAGTGGCTTGACAGTGAATGAGCTGAGAGAGAAAGGGTCAATCTCTGTAATCATATAGTCTACTGTACTGTGGCCAATAGGTGAGCAGTAGGTGAATCTCCCCAAAGAGTCCCCCCGTAACCTACCATTGACAAAGTACAGGCTTCTACAGAGCTGCAACAGATCCCTTCCGTTGTTGTTGACGGTGCTGTCACTGTTGTTTCTATGGGGGAGATTAAGACAGTTAGAGACACTATGGCCTGTAATAAAGCTGTCCCCTCATGTGCTCCTTAGATCAGGTGCTCGCATTTGTGTCCCCACAGATGAGCACATTTCCCTGGGCCTGGAAATGGCAAGTCTCTTCCTCAAGGGTGGGGAAGATCTCCTCTGAGTAATATGGGGATTCTGAGGGGGGGATATATATTGCGCAAAGGAACACATATTTTTCTCAGTTTTAACCAAATGTGATATTTACCAATTTTGAGGGGATCAATTAGATTTTGCAGTTCGGATTTGTACAAAATGATCAGTCCTCCAGAGCCTCTACCTCTATTGACAGAGCTGTGTTTCTGTGATGGCACAATTACCTCTCTGTAGCCTGTGGGACAGTGAGTAACAATGTCAGCCTTACACCATGTCTCCTGCAGAATGATGACGTCAACATCTTTAAGATTTGTGTTGAACTCTCTCTCTCTCTCTCTCTCTCTCTCTCTCTCTCTACTTCTCTCTCTCTACTTCTCTCCAAAGGGGTTGTTCAGAAATAAGGTAGCTGCTATTTCCAGTTGGCAGATTAACTAAAGTGTTTGTGTGTGTGTTTTTCAGGTTGCTGCTGTGGTCAGTCCAAGAGAGAAGGACAAAGACACTGAGATGGAGGAACCACCGGGATCACATTCCCCCTTCTGTTTCTTTAACGTATTACCTTTCCAACTGTGTGTGTGTGTGTGTGTGTGTCTGAGTGTCTGAGTGTATACATTTTGGTGGGTGACACCTCCAATTTCAGTTTTATAATTTGCCATTTTTGTTGACTTTTATAATGTTGTGATACTCATATATCGTTGACACATTTACAATACACTTAATCATCAAGAGTCTTTACAATACTATTGATACATACTGTGGCTTGTGTTTCTAACTACCTATGTGAGAATGTATATTTGTATGTACAGTATACTCATATTTAGAAAATATATCACGGACTCCAAGAAAGCTTAAATTCTTTCACAAACATGCTGCACTTGCATGCATTCACGCACGCATGCACAAACTCACACGTACACACACACAGATACACACCCACTGGACAGTTTCACTCACACTCACAACACAAACTGGAACTGAGAATGACAAGCGGTGGTAATGTTTCTCTTTAACTTTGATCTGTTCCTCCTCTGTAACTGTCAGGCCAGAGTCAAATGGCATCAAATCAATAATAATCATAAGAGCAATGGTAATAATACTGTAATAGTGATACTGGTGATAATAATCCGTTAGTCTCTGCTGGAGATGATGCATACACACAAAGCAATGAGTGTCGATGACATCGTGAAGAGTCACGTTATATGGTACATTCGCTGTGCTTCGTCTCAGTGTATGTGGGTGTGTTATATCTGTGTGGTTGCGTGTGCATCAAAATATGGGCAATATGGGCTATACCCTTCAGTGGTGCTTCCATGTAGGCCATGAGGTACTGTTATCTATACCGCATCCTGTTGTACACTGTATCTAGATGGTAAAACACAATGGCAATAGGCTCAGTGGGATTTTGATCTCTTGGTTACTTCGACCCATGACAATCCTCTTCTCCTTCACGTCCTTTGATAGCGTCACCATCCAGTAATGTACTGTATTTCAGACGTCATCACAAATGTTATTAGACGATTGCGTCAACGTCTGTTTGTCTCAGCTATCACGTTAATGAAAATATTAGGAGCACTTTTTATGATATCGCATGATATTGATCTAACAAATACTTTTGTTTCTTGGGTACTATGTTACATTGACTGGTACAAAGATGTCTTTGTGTTCGATTTTCAGCTGGGTGTTGTTTTGTGTAAAAATACCTGCTCATATTAGTCATGTGTGAGCTAGGTAATATAGCAATGACCAGTAACATGGAGAATATGGGTTCCCGTTTTATGGATTGATTTGAAATCTACCACTAATCTGAATGGCCTGTACTGTGCACAAGTAGAGGAGGGGGAGGAGAGTTATGAGTTAGACATCATAGACACACACTGACTATCAGGAGAGATTAGTTTTCTTAATCCACATTGACACCCTTAGAAAGACATGTATACACACACACACACACACACACACACACATGCATACACACACACACTTGAGAGACAGTCACAGGTATAATACTGTAGACACTTGGCCACACACAGTCCTTCTCCACCCCTGCCTCACCTGCTAGTCTATCATAGAGGGAGAAGGAGGAGGAAGAGGAGGAGGAGACATTAAAAAGAAATGAGTCTTGTAGAAGGCTTTGACATGATTCGCCATATGGCCAAGTCCATGTAATGGTACAGCTTTAATTGTCCCACCATCTCTAGTGGTGTTTGGTGTGATATAGAGCAGGTGAGGCAACGACAGAGAAACACAGTGATAGTGACGACTTGTGTCATTAGCTTTTTGAGAATGCACTTTTTGAATATATTTGCCCTACTGTACATTCCAGCTTATTAAAAATGTCCATTTTTGCACCTGTGTTGTCCTTAATCACATGCTCTTGCCTGCACAGACTAGAAATATCAGTGCCCTCCCCTGTCAACCATAGTATGGGCCAACAGACCCCAGTTTCCAACCCCAATGATGCACAGACTTTTTAAGGAAAACTACTACAGATACAGAAAGTGATTTCATAGGACTTCAGTGTCATTCCTGGTGTGACAAGTGATTCTGTGTTGTGGTAGTGAGGAAGGGAGGAGAATCTAGAGTGGCGTCTTAATGTGACTAAAGCAGCGTGACAGAGGAGGGTTAATACCAGAGAGCTCTGCTGAGATACATCGCCCAGCTCGCTCTGCTCGGCCTTGCATGGCTTTATGGGATACAGGAGGTATTAAGCAGCTGAATAATTAGTTTTGATACGTTACTCTCCTGCTTTCTGTGTGTGTGGCATTTCACTTTTCTTTTTCCCCCTTTTTATTTTGTGCCTTTGTGTCCCAGAAGTTTCTTCCTTTGCCGCCTGCCTGCGACATCACATAAACATGAAAATACTGTATATGTATTGGACTGCCTGCCTGCCTGCCTGCCTGCCTGCCTGCCTGCCTGCCTGCCTGCCTGCCTGCCTGCCTGCCTGCCTGCCTGCCTGCCTGCGTGGGTGGAGTTCCTGAAAGCTCTTTTTTTCTCCTTTGGGAATTAAAAGCATTTCTCTATGAAGGGAAATCTTGGGAAAGAAGTAGTGAAATTGCACATTGAGCACTGTGATGGTCCAAATGATTAACAATTGAATGGGGCCCACTATCATTTGAATGTTACCATTGGTTCTTCCTTGTTAAGGTCAACTTCCAAATGTTTAAAAAAATGCATTTACAAATACACCATTAAAATCTGAATTGGGGAATGGCTTAAGATTGATCTGTTTGCTATACTGGTCATGCTACGGAATGTGTACATTTCGAGTCATATTTTGAGTTACATGTCAATATTTAATCATTTTGTATCCTTTGTTATAAACTGTCTTACTAGGCTGTATATAAAAGGGGAGGTGAAACGCCTTGTGTAAAATGTAATAGTGACGCTTATACTATGTTTGCGTACATACAGGGTCACGCTTGTCTCCTTTGCGCCATAAAAGAGAGGATTCGTATTAAATATATATGGATATATACACATACAGTATATTTTTTGGCCTTGTCAGTTTCTTAACTGCGCAGACGTACAGTATATGTTGGGAAAGGCGTTTTGGAACCAGACATGCAACCCCCGCTGTACTCAACACTGAATCTGTGTTTTACAGTACAAAAAAAAATTAACTTTGCGTATCTATTTTTTTTTTTTTTGTATGATGCTCTGAAAATACATCATTTTTCACAAGTGGTTTCGGACATAGAAGAAGTGTTACCGGTCACTTTATAAACTGAAACTTAGGATATAATAGTAGAATAGCTGTTGCATTACCTATTTGTTACGACCTGTATGTAATGTTATTATGGAAGATGTAATGTCCTTCTGTAAATGTTGTTTATTGTTGGTTTACCTGAAATAAATAAAGTTTATTAATGCTTCAAACTGTGTTCAGCTACCAATGCAAAACAGCTGTTGTTAGGTCATGTATTACATACTTACTTCATATTAATTCTACCACAACTCCATTCCAGTGTGGTCATGCTAGTGTGGATATTGGTTGCCTTTGTCCTCCTATTCATCAATATTTACATAGTTAGCTACTTCCTGAAATGAGTTATCCCTGGAATTGATCTAAGTACCATACTTCGTTTTTTTTAAGGCATAATTTATTCAACTGTACCAGCGACAGTTTCTAGTGATTCATCCTGTATTACCAGTCCCTGTCTGATGTGAGCTGAGCTGGCCTGATTGTATTGTACCACAACAGTGTTTTCTCTGGACACCCACCAAGGTGTTATGTCTCTGATTCAAACCATGCCAATAGGTCAACAACATCTGTATCCCCAAGTGCATCCCTATGGGCCCTGGTTAAATGCAGTGCGCTATATAGGGAATAGGGTGCCATTTGGGATGCATATTAGAAAAAGTATGTAACTTCACTTATGAGTACAGTTTTCAAGCCTACTGGTCCTTCAAACAGATATACTTTATAACATGAAAACAAACAACCTCCAGGTCATAATGACTGCTGTGACAGATAGGTAGGAGAAAAATACATGGAAACCCCAACAACACAAGGTGTGCTGTAAGACTGTAATGTTCATAACGTTTTTAACGTTTCTTTGGAAAAACAATGACGTCATTCTATTCTATTCTGTGGTTATTGCATGTGGTCATAAATGGTTCTGAAACAGTTTTGCACCAAAAAATTCCCCACTAAAAAATGCATTTCCAATAGTTAATTCAAATGTATCTCTTTAATGCTGGCTCATAGATCAACTGCATGAAGGTCAAATCTGACTCAAGGTTTTAACTTTGTCTTTGTAATGTTGATTGCTCTGGACAACTTTATTCCAAACTGAATAGACTTGGCTAGACACCCAGCCCTAAAACAAGACATTTAGTAACATAAGTCATTTTAAGTTTGTGTGTCTCTCTTGGCAGGGTGTAGCTTGAAGAACCAAGTCTCACTGCATTCTTCTGTCAGGATATATTACATACTTATTGACTCCCTCTCCATCCCACTGACAGACATGCCTCCTAACCAGTCAGAATCCCTAGGTGACTGATTAACATTAGGGATCCTCTGTATTTGCTTGGCCTCAGCTGTTTGGTCATGTTGTTTTGAATTCTCAATAGAGAGTGCTCTGTGACAGTCTCCTGTGCACACATAACCACAGGTTGATAACTAGAAATAGGTTTTGATGCACATCACTTGGGCTAATCATATTATTGATGCGCTATAACTGGTCATAGTGTTGTTGATGGTTGCAACAGTAGTTGATTTGATTATTATTTATGTTGTTATGATACTGTTTTTGTACAATAAATAGCCTTACATTATCTAATATATCTCTAGTGAACAGTAAGGTACAGTACAGTACAGTTGATGACAAATTAGAGATGATCGACTCTCTGAAAGTCAAGGAGGCGGGACAGCCCTGTTAAGCTCACTGTAGTTGAGTTTTTCTCTTCCTTCCTTTGGTGTTCTACACAGGGTCTCTCTTTCTCTCTTTTTCTCTCTCACGGTTTCCTTCCTGTTCTCCTCTACACAGTGTCTCTCCCTCCCACTGTTCCCTCTGCGCGCACCACTGTGTGAGATGGGTTTGAAACCCCTCTGATCCCAAAGTCTCGTGGTGACGAACCACTTTCATCCCTGTCCCTAGGGCCTAACGGTGGAGACGACATTATGGTTGAAAGGGGAAACCGATTAAAATGATGCTGGTTGTTCTTCCCTCTCTAAAAGATCCATTTAGGCTATACTAATTTGTAATATGGAAAGCACATAGCATTTACTTTGTGTTTCTTACAGTCACACACAGTTTTACTGGATGATAATATCAAGGGGGTCTGGACTGTTACAATAGTAGGCTATTTGAGGAGGTCTAATATGATATCTCTGTGTCAATCCTTCACAGTTTTAATGAACATATAAATTAAGGGTAAAGGGTTAGCTCATATAAAGAGTAGGCCTACTGTCATATTTGTAAAAGTCTTTCCTTTTCCATCAGTAGTCCTAGATGTGGCTTTCAGAATATCAAAAGGCCTATTTATAAGGGCATAATTCTTATATAAAATATTTAATATTGTTTCGGGCTATAGAACTAAGACATTGAAACTCATCAGTCAAAAATCGAGAGCCATACACAAGATGAGCAATTGTAGACGATCCCTAAAACCTTGCATCTGTTAGTCCAACCCTTTTTTCCATATGGAGGAGAGAGAGACGGCTCACTGAGACGGCAGGGCGCCTGGAAACAGGTTTCAACAGCGCAGAGCAGAGAGAGGCTATCAGGTTTGTCGGGCAGCTAGAGCAGCAGAAGAACATTGCGGAGTCCGGACCTGTGTGTTGTGTATATTAGACCGGATTTTTTTCTCAAAATTCTGTCAGCGATATTTTTTGATTTTGGGGGACCTTCAACATCTCTGCGCAACGGCGGGAGAAGCAAAAACAACCCAAAGTTACGCAGGAGGGGAGTACATTTACAAGGAAAGAAAAACCCAACAAAGAAAGGGAGCGGGGAAGTAGTTGCGAGCTAGCTGGCGAGCTAGCTAGTTTTTCAAGAAACCGCAAAGAAAGTATGTCTGTGGCCGTGCGTAATGCTTTCGCAATGGATTACAACAGAGTACTGTGTATATTTTTGCAGGTGTTTTTATTGATCAGTTTGGGATCTATAAGGGTAAATGGACAGTATGGCGACCGGGGAATGTCTATTCCGGAGCACGGCTTTTGCCAACCGATTTCTATTCCACTTTGTACGGACATCGCATACAACGAGACCATCATGCCAAATTTACTAGGACACACATCCCAGGAGGACGCAGGGCTCGAGGTACATCAGTTTTACCCGCTTGTGAAAGTTCAGTGTTCTCCTGATTTAAAGTTTTTCCTCTGCTCCATGTATGCGCCTGTGTGCACGGTGCTTGAGCAGGCGCTTCCCCCGTGCAGGTCACTGTGCGAGAGGGCGAGACAGGGCTGCGAGGCGCTCATGAACAAATTCGGTTTTCAGTGGCCGGAAAGGCTCGTGTGCGAGTCTTTCCCGGTTCACGGAGCGGGCGAGCTGTGCGTCGGGCAGAATATGTCGGGTCAAAGCACACCGGTCAATCCCACCCCCGATGTAACGGAGCCTCCGCACGATACTGGGATTGTAAAAGGACAGTTCAAGTGCCCGGCTTCGCTGAAAGTACCCACTTATTTGAATTACCGTTTTCTCGGTGAGGATGACTGTGGCGCACCGTGCGAGCCAAAGAAATCTAACGGAATGATGTACTTCAGCGAAGAAGAGTTAAAATTCGCCAGGATATGGATAGTAATCTGGTCCGTGTTATGTTGTGCATCCACGTTATTTACCGTTCTAACCTATCTGGTGGACATGAAGCGCTTCAGCTACCCTGAGCGTCCTATTATCTTCCTATCTGGTTGCTACACCATGGTGTCCATTGCCTACATAGCTGGATTTCTCCTTGAGGACAAGGTGGTTTGCAATGACAGGTTTGACAACGACATTAGGACTGTGGTGCAGGGTACCAAAAAGGAGGGTTGTACCATCCTCTTCATGATGTTGTATTTTTTCAGCATGGCCAGCTCCATCTGGTGGGTCATCCTGGCCCTCACCTGGTTCCTGGCAGCAGGGATGAAGTGGGGTCACGAAGCCATCGAGGCCAACTCGCAGTACTTCCACCTGGCGGCGTGGGCTGTGCCCGCTATTAAGACCATCACTATCCTGGCGGTGGGACAGGTGGACGGGGATGTCCTTAGCGGCGTGTGCTTCGTGGGCATCAACAGCGTGGACGCTCTCCGAGGCTTCGTCCTGGCGCCGCTCTTTGTCTACCTCTTCATCGGCACCTCGTTCCTCCTGGCAGGCTTTGTGTCTCTGTTCCGGATCAGAACCATCATGAAGCACGACGGCACCAAGACGGAGAAGCTGGAGAAGCTGATGGTGAGGATAGGGATCTTCAGCGTGCTCTACACCGTCCCCGCCACCATCGTCATCGCCTGCTACTTCTACGAGCAGGCCTTCCGGGAGCAGTGGGAGAGGACGTGGATCAGCCAGACGTGTAAGACGTACGCCGTGCCCTGTCCGGCCCACCCACACCCCAACATGAGCCCCGACTTCACCGTCTTCATGATCAAGTACCTCATGACTCTGATCGTGGGGATAACGTCCGGGTTCTGGATCTGGTCTGGGAAGACCCTCAACTCCTGGAAGAGGTTTTATACGAGACTGGCTAACAACAACCAGGGAGAGACCACAGTGTGAATGGTCTGAGTGGGGTGAGACCTCTGGATGTACTTTAGCCTATGATGGGTGTCCCCCACATAAATAAAAAACTGTTTATTTACAGACTGAATGAATGATAATCGTTTTTGGACTTAATTGCCATGCAGAGACACTCATTGGGACATGATGTTTCTATTGTACATAAAACATTTTGTGAGATTTTTGTAAGTATATATTTGTATTTAAAGATCAAAATTCTCTTTTTTTGTTGTTTCCCTCTATTAAAACCAACATTTATTTGACACACTTTGGGCATAATGAAAATGGACCTTGGTGATAAAGAGCCAGCTGACTGAGCATTTAGCATTAAGGATGTGGTTGTCTTAGGACCTGAGTTGGCTTGGTCACTGTTGGGAGAGGGTTGTAGCTGTCTTTGATCAGTAGACTGGCTTGGAACATGGTTTCTATTCTAAGCAGCAGAGTCCTGTGAAAAACAATTGCTTCCTCGTGGGTCCTTATCCCCCATTATACTGTTGTTCTTTCTGTCCAACTGTTCTCTTCTATTCAACATATTTCCAATGCCTAAATGCCTGTCATTTGAAGGTTAAAAATACAATCAACATGTATTTTAAAACGAGGTATAGGTTTGGGACTATGTGTTCAACATATTTCTAAATGCCTTGGATTTGACAGGTTAAAAATACAATCAGCATTTTTAAAACAAGAAAGTAGGTAAAGGTTTGGGATTGTGTGCACATGTACTGTGTAGCCTACATGACATGAATCCTCCAAATACACATGTTTTCATAACCTCCAGTACTTTAAGCCAGAATGAGAACATTTAGACCCAAATTTAGCCCAAATACTTTCACCAAAGTTAAAAGCCGTCTTTTGGTGATTACAACAAAATATTTGAAAAGAATGAAAGTAAACAGGATCTTTTCAACATTTTGTTTATGTGTTTCAGACATCCTTGCTGCCTATTAACACAGAACAGACACACGTTGTTTGTGCCTTTTGTTGACCTATTTGAGCACTTTGAGGAGAATTACTAGCCTGGTCCCAGATCTGTTTGTGTTGTCTTGCCAACCCCGAAGGACCATAGGAGTAGGCAGGACAGCACAATCGCGTCTTGGACCAGGCTAGGGGAATATAGAATGCTGGACAGAGACAGCTCAGACTCAGAGGTGGGCTATGTAACACATCAGCTGCACCCCCTAATGTTTTCTCACAGACAGACAGCTGAAATATCGATCCTTCATTGATGAACAAGCTGAAATACGTAGTAGCCTACTCTACAGCCGGCTGTATAATTGGCTGATAAGAACTGAAAACAAATTAATAATTGAAGGAGATAGGACAGTGTGTTTTGTAATTTTCAGACCTACAGGTAATCAGAGTCAGTAAATGAATATTCCCCACAAGGTATTGTTGGCAAAATGTGGCCGTTTTTTTTTTTTTTTTACAATTGGCCCAGGTGGCAGCTTGAAGCAGTCCCCTTTCACCCCTGAGTAATTTCTCTCCTGGTTAAGTGTGTGCTTGTGTGTGTGTGTGTGTGTGTGTGTGGGTGCTAACCATGCAGGATGAGCAGCTGACTTTAGGCTTTATAAAGGAAGACACCGTGATCTGTCCCCCACCTCACGCTTCTTCTGTTATGTTCTTGTCAAATGCATGACAGTTATTTTACCCTAAATGCATGGATGGCTCTCTATTAAACAACATGTTCATACCTTTGACATCTATTATGTTTAATTCTGGTATTCTGCATTTGTTTGTTATTAAAAACATTATATTTATAGAAACATTTCTTTATATCCACACTGATTACTTTAAAGAATAAAAAATCCAACCTTTGCACCAACTGTCATGTTGATTTGAAATATCTATTATATTATGTGTTATATACCAGAGATGATGGATTGAATCATGCTGTTAGCCTTGTTTACATTTACATTTTAGTAATTTAGCAGGTGGTCTTATTCAAAATGACTTACAGGAGCAATTCGTGTTAAGTGCCTTGCTCAAGGGCACATCAACATGTTTTTCAACTACTCGGCTAGGGGATTAGAACCAGCGACCTTTCGGTTCTTGGCCCAACGCTCTTAACCGCTAGGCTACCTCCCTAAAATGTAGTTTAAGATTTGGAGAATAAACAAATCTGCTTCATAGACTCTGTAGTATTCCCTTTGTAACAACATGGTAATAGCAATCATTTTTTACAGCTGGAAAAGCTCAACAATGAGCATGAGTTTTATCTCAGTGGTTACAGCCAACTGTGAAGTCTTGTTTGAAAAATAACTTCTTTATCCTGGGTGGATGTTAATCAAATGCAGCTCTCTGGTTAGGCTAAATGAGGTGGATGGGAATCTTGTGAATGGTTGGTATGCACTGTGAACGCTCAGAGGCCTTGCTTGTGTAGGGGCATTGTTGCTTTGCACTTAAAATAGCTTGTGTCCCATGTCTGGCAGTCACATACGTAGGTCAGCTACTCAACTTTCATACAGCCATTGTTTAGGGTCGTTTTTTTGTTGTCTTTAATTCTGTTGCTCTTCATAAGGGTTTTTCTGTTCACTCTTGTACCTATTGTGTCAAAGCTTCTCTGAAGTCTGTGGCTGTATAGTTTGTAGCTAAGCTGACTGTAACGTCATGTGAACTATATACAGTGGCAAGAAAAAGTATGTGAACCCTTTTGAATTATCTTGATTTGTGCATAAATTGGTCATAACATTTGATCTGATCTTCATCCAAGTCACAACAACAGACAAACACAGTGTGCTTCAACTAATAACACACAAATGATTGTATTTTTCTTGTCTATATTGAATACATAATTTAAACAGTCACAGTGTAGGTTGGAAAAAGTATGTGAACCCCTATGGCTTCTCTAAAAGCTAATTGGAGCCAGGAGTCAGTTAACCTTGAGTACAATAATTGAGACGAGATTGGAGATGTTAATTAGAGCTGCCCTGCCCTATTAAAAACACTCACAAAATTTGAGTTTGCTATTCACAAGAGGCATTGCCTGATGTGAACCATGCCTCGAACAAAAGACACCTCAGAAGACCCAAGATTAAGAATTGTTGACTTGCACAAAGCTGGAAAGGGTTACAAAAGAATCTCTAAAAGCCTTGATGTTCATCAGTCCACAGTTAGACAAATTGTCTATAAATGGAGAAAGTTCAGCACTGTTGCTACTCTCCCTAGGAGTGGCCGTCCTGCAAAGATAACAGCAAGAGCACAGCGCAGAATGCTCAGTGAGGTTAAGAATTCTAGTGTCAGCTAAAGACTAGCAGAAATCTCTGGAACATGCTAACATCTCTGTTGACGAGTCTGCAATACGTAAAACACTAAACAAGAATGGTGTTCATGGGAAGACACCACGGAAGAAGCCACTGCTGTCTAAAAAAAACATTGCTGCATGTCTGAAGTTCGCAAAAGAGCATCTGGATGTTCCTCAGTGCTACTGGCAAAATATTCTATGGACAGATGAAACTAAAGTTGAGTTGTTTGGAAGGAACACACAACACTATGTGTGGAGAAACAAATGCACGCTACACCAACATCAAAACCTCATCCCAACTGTAAAGTATGGTGAAGGGAGCATCGTGGTTGAAAGCTGCTTTGCAGCTTCAGAGCCTGGAAAGCTTGCTATCATCGAAGGAAAAATGAATTCCCAAGTTTATCAAGACATTTTGCAGGACAATGTAAGGCTATCTGTCCGCCAATTGAAGCTCAACAGAAGTTGGGTGATGCAACAGGACAACAACCCAAAACACAGAAGTAAATCAACAACCAAATGGCTTCAACAGAAGAAGATACGCCTTCTGGAGTGGGCTAGTCAGAGTCCTGACCTCAACCCAATTGAGATGCTGTGCCATGACGTCAAGAGAGCGGTTCACACCAAACATCCCAAGAATATTGCTGAACTGAAGCAGTTTTGTAATGAGGAATGGTCCAAAATTCCTCCTGACCGTTGTGCAGGTCTGATCCGCAACTACAGAAAACTTTTAGTTGAGGTTATTGCTGCCAAAGGAGGGTCAACCAGTTATTAAATCCAAGGGTTCACATACTTTTCCCAACCTGCACTGTGAATGTTTACACAGTGTTTTCAATGAAGACATGAAAATGTATAATTGTTTCTGTGTTATTAGTTTAAGAAGACTGTGTTTGTCTATTGTTGTGACTTAGATGAAGATCAGATCAAATTTGATGACCAATTTATGCAGAAGTCCAGGTAATTCCAAAGGGCTCACATACTTTTTCTTGCCACTGTACAGTATATAGCTCATGTCCAGTAGTTTATGCATGCAGACAGTTAGGGCTCAATTCAATCCGTTGCGCTGAAGATCCGCTTTATAGCACGATTGACAATTAAAGGCAATGTTCCCAAGGTCGCAGAGACTGCATTCATGGTAAATGATACGTCGGCTCAATCGGAAATTACCTTTAAATGTGAACTGCGCTACAACGCAGATATTCTGAGCTACGGATTAAATCAAGCCCTTTGTCTCAGACAGGTTAGCAGGTGTGCTGAAGAACACTCCCCATTTTCACTGTGAAAATGTTTAGTATCAGTGAGATGTAGTAAGTGCTTGGCATTCACAGTAATATGGGCTATGTTTTCCTCCTATAAGAGTACCACTGACCGACCTCTATGGACGTACAGTACATGCCTTAATTTCAAGCCCTTATTGATTTGACTTAGCTGACTGAACATATACTAAGGCTGCATCACCAATGGCATATTCTTTATATGGTACACTACTTTTGACCTGGGCCCATGTGGAATAGGGTGCCATTTATGACACATACTAAACTCAGCAAATAAAGAAACATCCTTTTTTCAGGACCCTGTCTTTCAAAAATAATTCATAAAAACCCAAATAACTTCACAGATCTTCATTGTAAAGGGTTTAACCACTGTTTCCCATGCTTGTTCAATAAACTATAAACAATTAATGAGCATGCACCTGTGGAATGGTTGTTAAGACACTAACAGCTTACAGACGGTAGGCAATTAAGGTCACAGTTATGAAAACGTAGGACACTAAAGAGGCCTTTCTACTCTCTCTGAAAAACACCAAAAGAAAGATGCCCAGGGTCCCTGCTCATCTACGTGAACGTGCCTTAGGCATGCTGCAAAGAGGCAATAAATTGCAATGTCCATACTGTGAGACGCCTAAGACAGTGCTACAGGGAGACAGGACAGACAGCTGATCGTCCTTGCAGTGGCAGACCATGTGTAACAACACCTGCACAGGATCGGTACATCCGAACATCACACCTGCGGGACAGGTACAGGATGGCAACAACAACTGCCCAAGTTACACCAGGAACGCACAATCCCTCCATCAGCGCTCAGACTGTCCGCAATAGGCTTAGAGAGAATGGAATGAGGTCTTGTAGGCTTGTTCTAAGTCAAATCCTCACCAGATATCATCGGCAACAACGTAGCCTATGGGCACAAACCCACCATCGCTGGACCAGACGGGACTGGCAAAAAGTGCTCTTCACTGACGAGTCGTGGTTTTGTCTCACCAGGGGTGATAGTCGGATTTGCGTTTATTGTTGAAGGAATGAGCGTTTCACCGAGGCCTGTACTCTGGAGCGGGATTGATTTGTAGGTGGAGGGTCCGTCATAGTCTGGGGCGGTGTGTCACAGCATCAATGGACTGAGCCTGTTGTCATTGCAGGGAATCTCAACGCTGTGCATTACAAAGGAAGACATCCTCATCCCTCATGTTGCTCATCCTGACATGACCCTCCAGCATGGCAATGCCACCAGCCATACTGCTCGTTCTGTGTGTGATTTCTTGCCAGACAGGAATGTCAGTGTTCTGCCATGGCCAGCGAAGAGCCCGGATCTCAATCCCATTGGGCACGTCTGGGACCTGTTGGATCAGAGGGTGAGGGCTAGGGTCATTGCCCCCAGAAATATCCGGGAACTTGCAGGTGCCTTGGTGGAAGAGTAGGGCAACATCTCACAGCAAGAACTGGCAAATCTGGTGCAGTCCATAAGGAGGAGATGCACTGCAGTACTTAATGCAGCTGGTGGCCACACCAGATACAGACTGTTACTTTTGATTTTGACCCCCCCCCCCCCCCCCCCCTTTGTTCAGGGACACATTATTATATTTCTGTTAGTCACATGTCTGTGGAACTCGTTCAGTTTATGTCTCAGTTGTTTAATCTTGTTATGTTCATACAAATATTTAAACATGTTAAGTTTGCTGAAAATAAATGCTGTTGACAGTGAGAGGACATTTATTTTTTTGCTGAGTGTATGTGTATGCTAGGTCTCTCTCTGTCTGCCTCCCTGTCTGTCAGTGCATCTTCCTGATGCCTGGCTTGCTACTGGTTTGTCAGGAACTGCTTGTACAGCCAGCAGCCCAGGCCAGAGCACACAGAGAACTGCTTTTCCCTCAGTCTCAGTCCCTCTCCTCTCTGCTGCTCTGTGGTCAGACTTTAGGCCTACTCTACTCTGGCCTGGAATGCTGGGAGCTGGAGGAGGGCAGGAGAGAGAGTATAGAGACACAATATAAACCTAAAACTCAGCCTCAACATGCATTATGGCCCAGTCACACAAGTTGCCTTGGACATTTTAAGAAGGCTATCGTGTTAATGTTGCCACACTATGGATGTAATGATAACTATTCATCATGCGGAGTGCTCAATGACATTTCCTAGTTTTGGAGAATACTGGATTAATTGCTAAAATACTGCTGCTGTTTTCAAATGACTCAAATAACAATCTGCTTCACCTGTCACTATGTACGGGGTTGACCTTATGAACTTCTGACCCCTCTATCTTCAAAAAGGACATGACAGGTCACATAGTGGTGGTGTCATCGTGTTTACTCTCCCCTAGTACCTCCCCCATCAGCCAGGTTTAATGACTGTGGAGCGTTTCAGACCTGTCTAACTGCATGTTGTTTTTAGCTTACCACACTGAGCATCTATCACCTCAGGGTAGACTTTGTAAAGAATGCTAAGGCTATGCTAACCAACCGACTGTAGTGCACTTTGGGAAGAATGTGAATGCTAATTGTCTATAGTGCCAGCCTGCCAGGAGGATGCAAAAACAAATCTCTTCGTCCGTCTTAGTCTATTATAGGTGAATACAAAGAAGGATAAATCACTGTATTATAACAGTGTTTCCCAAACTGTGTGTGTGTGTGTGTGGGGGGGGGGGGGGGGGGGTCATTTTAAATTACTCTTGAAAGAAAGTTGTAATAGTAGAAAGTTGTAATAGAGTAAAGTTATAATAGTAGAAAGTTGTAATAGTAGAAAGTTGTAATAGTAGAAAGTTGTAATAGAGTATAGTTGTAATAGAGTAAAGTTGTAATAGAGTAAAGTTGTAATAGTAGAAAGTTGTAATAGAGTAAAGTTGTAATAGAGTAAAGTTGTAATAGTAGAAAGTTGTAATAGAGTAAAGTTGTAATAGAGAAAAGTTGTAATAGAAGAAAGTTGTAATAGAGTAAAGTTGTAATAGAGTAAAGTTGTAATAGTAAAAAGTTGTAATAAAATAAAGTTGTAATAGTAAAGTTGTAATAGAGTAAAGTTGTAATAAAGTAAAGTTGTGTTAGTAAAAAGTTGTAATAGAAGAAAGTTGTAATAGAGTAAAGTTGTAATATAGTAAAGTTGTAATATAGTAAAGTTGTATTAGTAAAAAGTTGTAATAGAAGAAAGTTGTATTAGAATAAAGTTGTAATAGTAGATAGTTGTAATATTAGATAGTTGTAATAGTAAAAAGTTGTAATATAGTAAAGTTGTAATAGAAGAAAGTTGTAATAGAGTAAAGTTGTAATAGAGTAAAGTTGTAATAGTAAAAAGTTGTAATAGAAGAAAGTTGTATTAGAATAAAGTTGTAATAGTAAAAAGTTGTAATAGAGTAAAGTTGTAATAGTAAAAAGTTGTAATAGAAGAAAGTTGTATTAGAATAAAGTTGTAATAGTAGATAGTTGTAATATTAGATAGTTGTAATAGTAAAAAGTTGTAATATAGTAAAGTTGTAATAGAAGAAAGTTGTAATAGAGTAAAGTTGTAATAGAGTAAAGTTGTAATAGTAAAAAGTTGTAATATAGTAAAGTTGTAATAGAAGAAAGTTGTAATAGAGTAAAGTTGTAATAGAGCAAAGTTGTAATAGAGTAAAGTTGTAATAGTAGAAAGTTGTAATAGAGTAAAGTTGTAATAGAGTAAAGTTGTAATAGAGTAAAGTTGTAATAGAAGAAAGTTGTAATAGAGGAAAGTTGTAATAGAGTAAAGTTGTAATAGAGTAAAGTTGTAATAGTAAAAAGTTGTAATAAAATAAAGTTGTAATAGTAAAGTTGTAATAGAGTAAAGTTGTAATAGCAAAAAGTTGTAATAGTAAAAAGTTGTAATAGAGTAAAGTTGTAATAGCAAAAAGTTGTATTAGAATAAAGTTGTAATAGTAGATAGTTGTAATATTAGATAGTTGTAATAGTAAAAAGTTGTAATATAGTAAAGTTGTAATATAGTAAAGTTGTAATATAGTAAAGTTGTAATATAGTAAAGTTGTAATAAAATAAAGTTGTAATAGAGTAAAGTTGTAATAGAAGAAAGTTGTATTAGAATAAAGTTGTAATATAGTAAAGTTGTAATAGTAGAAAGTTGTAATAGAGTAAAGTTGTAATAGAGTAAAGTTGTAATAGTAAAAAGTTGTATTAGAATAAAGTTGTAATATAGTAAAGTTGTAATAGAGTAAAGTTGTAATAGTAGAAAGTTGTAATAGAGTAAAGTTGTAATAGAGTAAAGTTGTAATAGTAAAAAGTTGTAATAGTAAAAAGTTGTAATAGAGTAAAGTTGTAATAGTAAAAAGTTGTAATAGCAAAAAGTTGTATTAGAATAAAGTTGTAATAGTAGAAAGTTGTAATATAGTAAAGTTGTAATATAGTAAAGTTGTAATGAAATAAAGTTGTAATAGAGTAAAGTTGTAATAGAAGAAAGCTGTATTAGAATAAAGTTGTAATATAGTAAAGTTGTAATAGTAAAAAGTTGTAATAGTGAAAAGTTGTAATATAGTAAAATTGTAATATAGTAAAGTTGTAATATAGTAAAGTTGTAATAGAGTAAAGTTGTAATAGTAGAAAGTTGTAATAGAGTAAAGTTGTAATAGAGTAAAGTTGTAATAGTAGAAAGTTGTATTAGAATAAAGTTGTAATATAGTAAAGTTGTAATAGAGTAAAGTTGTAATAGTAGAAAGTTGTAATAGAGTAAAGTTGTAATAGAGTAAAGTTGTAATAGTAGAAAGTTGTATTAGAATAAAGTTGTAATATAGTAAAGTTGTAATAGAGTAAAGTTGTAATAAAATAAAGTTGTAATGAAATAAAGTTGTAATATAGTAAAGTTGTAATAGAAGAAAGTTGTAATAGAGGAAAGTTGTAATAGAGTAAAGTTGTAATAGAGTAAAGTTGTAATAGTAAAAAGTTGTAATAAAATAAAGTTGTAATAGTATAGTTGTAATATAGTAAAGTTGTAATATAGTAAAGTTGTAATGAAATAAAGTTGTAATAGAGTAAAGTTGTAATAGAAGAAAGTTGTATTAGAATAAAGTTGTAATATAGTAAAGTTGTAATAGTAAAAAGTTGTAATAGTAAAAAGTTGTAATATAGTAAAATTGTAATATAGTAAAGTTGTAATATAGTAAAGTTGTAATAGAGTAAAGTTGTAATAGTAGAAAGTTGTAATAGAGTAAAGTTGTAATAGAGTAAAGTTGTAATAGTAGAAAGTTGTATTAGAATAAAGTTGTAATATAGTAAAGTTGTAATAGAGTAAAGTTGTAATAGTAGAAAGTTGTATTAGAATAAAGTTGTAATAGAGTAAAGTTGTAATAGAGTAAAGTTGTAATAGTAGAAAGTTGTAATAGTAAAAAGTTGTAATAGAGTAAAGTTGTAATAGTAGAAAGTTGTATTAGAATAAAGTTGTAATAGAGTAAAGTTGTAATATAGTAAAGTTGTAATAGTAGAAAGTTGTAATAGTAAAAAGTTGTAATATAGTAAAGTTGTAATAGTAAAAAGTTGTAATAGAAGAAATTGGGTAGTGCATCATCAGTTCCTCTTGTCATGTCAGTCATTAGAGCTATTTATAACTTATCAGAAATGTCCAGATCAACTAGGCCATGTCAGCTAATGTTTTTTTGCTAGGTTTCTTTAGCCATAGATTTTGTAGTAATGTTCGAGTCACTCAAATATCACATGAATAGACATGGCAAAATGTATAGAATTGCAAGAAAATGAGCTTTAAAACGGCAACATTCTCCCTGCATCCCATGACATAATGTGTAGAATTGCAGGAAATGAGCATTAAACCTGCAAAATGTTCTCTCCACCAACAAGACGAGTGTGAACAGTTTGTGTCATGAACTGCTTGTGCCCATCGAAATAGACGTGGCGCTTGCACGCCCAGGGGGGGCTCGGGATGTTCCCTGATGTTGGAAGGTGGGACTGAGTGAAAAGGTTTGGGAACCCCTGGCCTAGAAAGTGTTCATCCATCCATGTATATAAAAAAATAAAAACTGATTTCAGGCTCTGTTTTCTCAGTCATACGACATGCGCACAGAGTCTGAGATACACACACACTGACCTTGTCATCCCGTTTCCCAGCGGCCCCTGCCTGAGCCTGTCTGAGTGTGTTGAGATGGTCATGTCTGACATTGCCTCTCACACAAATCACTGCTGTTTCACAACGCCCTCCTCTGCAGAAGCTCTCACTCAGTGTGTTGGAAAGAACAAGTCAAACATACTCAAACAGGCCTTTCACAGCAGAGCACTGAAGCAGTGAGTTCTAGTTTGTGTCATCAACCCTGATTTGTGATAAGGTTGGAATGTTCATCATCAGTGAACATCTACAATAACAATACAGTCACTGAAGTGTTCTTTTTAATGCAATAGATTTGAACAAGGCAGGATTTGTGGGAATATGAAACAGATTTTTCATGTTCATTCCTTGGTGTTCCTTGGTGTTTCTTGGTAGTGAGCTCATCCGAGCCCAGCTATAATTAGGTTTTGTTGTTTGTAGCCTGCAGGAAAATGAACTTCCAGTACAAATCCTACTGTACATTGTTTCCATACATAGCACATAGTTTAACATTACAGTTTTCTGTTAAAACCTCCTCAAGGTCAAAACAATGTTTAACAGCTCCTGTTCCATCTGTCCATCTCTCCCCCCCCCCCCCCCCCCCCCCCTGTCTCCCTCAGTCTTTCTCCAAGCAGAAAGCAGATTACAGTTTATTGTACCATGCTGTCCATCTGATCCAGTGAACTTGACCTGCCCCTCACACACACCTGGAAGAGATGTCACACCGGATGTGTCCTTGCTGCCCGGGTTCCTTGGGACGTCCCTACCTCATTGAAGTTGACATTTGAAATGGTTGGTAAGGGTTAAGGTTAGGGTTAGTTAAGGGTTATGGTTAGGGTAAGGGTTGGTTGAAGGTTAGGGTTTAGGTTAGGGATGTCCCAAGGATCCCAGATAGCACCCATCACACCAGATCACATGCCAACATCAACATCTGTCATTGGCTGTTGGTTTTGTTGGCGCCATCTCCTCTCTCATCTCTCTTGAGATCATTCTTATGTTTACTTTCCTTACCGACACATTTCATTCCTAAAGCCTTTTTTTAATCTCTGAAACGAGGAGCCGCTATGTTTTTGGTAACACTTTATTTGAAGTGTGCCTACTACGTACAGAAGGACTTCATAAGACATACAGATAAGACACAGTACATTTCTGACATCAAGAGTATGTGCATGTTTGTATAGAATTTGCATTGCAATTTAGATAAGGCCTTCTTAACCCTTTTCCCGGGCCATTATTTCTGTCAGGCCAATCTGAGGATTATTTTACACCACATTGAGAGCAGAGCAGAGAGAGTGAAGGATTGCAGCAGTGTTCTGTGATGGCAGCCTTTTCCCTAGGGAGGTGTTGTCAATTCCCCGGCACCAATCGTAATTACGGTTTGTGATATTGTGTGACAGGGTTATCAAAGATTGCACTGCTGCAAAACCCTCTTCCTCAGGGAGAGGAGAGCAACTCCTAACGAGGTGTCAATCACTGGGCCAACATGCCCGGGGGAGGAGGAGGAAGAGGAGGAACGTTATCTTCTGCTTATCTCTGGAAGTGTGTCATCCCTCCCATCTCTCTCTCTCTATCTCTGAGAGGAGTTCTTTTTCAGATTGCACATTACACTGCCTAGCAACATACAGCAATATGGGTCCACCTTCATGTATTTACTCTAGATAGCATAATTGTTCTCATTGGTGCCGAACACGATGCCCAAAAGTCACTACTGAAGATGATGAACACCCTAACTTTCTCTGCTAGCATTTTATCATATCTATGTAGGGGATGAATGTTGAATGTTCACAAATGAGCGCTTGAAACGTGTGCATGTTGAAAGTATTTCAGTCACACTAAACCCAGTACATACAGTCTCAACTCCCATTGAGTGTACAGCTCTGGATTTTAAATGTGGGTTGTTTCAAACTGTTGACATACTTCTGCAGACGACGGGTGGATAAAAACAGCAACTGTCCCCTCCCACATAGTTAGGCAGCCATAAAGATGAATTTGATCCCAGTTCCGTGACGACCCTGTCATTAAGGTTTCCTCACATACTCTCTGCAAATCAGCCCGACGCTCATTGATGGCTGTCTGTGGCTTCTTGCCTCTACGGGACAAACAGACTAACCCATGCCATTCACAGTACACACACACACACACACACACACACACACACACACACACACACACAGACATTCTCAACCAAACCATTTTATGAGGGACAAAAAAATATTCAGTTACTTTACACATGGATTGAAAAACACACACACGCACGCACACACGCACGGACGCACGCACACACACACACACACACACACACACACACACACACACGAAGACATAGTAATGCTATCTATCGCCCACTGCGATCCAGCCACATATGGTGGTTCAGTTTCACAGGGTGATTCACTCCGTCAGACAGTGATTTAATCTCTAATAGGGATTCAATGGAACATCACTCAGTTTAGGAGCAACAGTACGTTTCCCTGGGGAAGGGAGAGAGATGTGGGGAGAGAAAAAAATACAGATCAAATTGAATTATTCCTCAGCATCCTCACAGTGTTTCAGGCAGAGCTGAATGGAACTATGCAAGCATGACATTTCTTAATGGGAACTGTCTGTTTTCAACCTCTTGTTGTTTTGTAAAGAAGTGCAGATAGGAGCTGTGAGAGGGCAAGAGAGAGGGAAGAGAAAGGGAGCAGATTCATGCATTACAGAGCACAGCAGAAAGGAGTGAGCGTGCCATGGTGATGCCCAGTAAAGACCACTTTGGCTTTGACCAAAGTCCTGCTGTTTCATCTGCTGTTTTATGGTGGAAGACATTTCGTTTAACAAGTCACAAATATCTAGATTAATAATTGTCATAATCCCTTTATAATGCCTATATAGCTGCTTCAGTAGTCAGGTAAAGTACATGTAGGTGGAAGAACCTTTTATGAAGTCTGACTTTGGTCATACATTAATGTGAAGCATCTTTGTAGTGCTTATAAAGACTTTATGGATGCGCTCATGTTGATTTGAGCATTTGACACACACACACACACACACACACACACACACACACACACACACACACACACACACACACACACACAGAACGTAACTACCACAGAGTGTGTATCGGCCTGTGGTAATGAGAACACACAGACAGGCTACAGAGCCCTCCTAATGGGAAACACAGGGACAATGTATAAATACACCGCTCTCTTTCTGTGTGTGTGTGTGTGTGTGTGTGTGTGCTGCCAAGGGGGAGGAGCAGGGGGGCTCTGCCAACACACCCAAGGCTATAGTGAGGCTAATGAGAACCATGCTGGTGGGTGTGGTGTGTGCGGGCAGGTAGAGGGGGTGACTTGTCTGTGACTGACTGTATTGTCAATCTGATCCCAGGTCAGTGTATTTGTGCCTGTGTGTGTGCGCGGGGGTGGGGGGGGGTGTTCTTGCATGTGTTTCCATGCATCATGCATATGTTCAGGGGTGTTAAGGCAGGCCTGTATTGGATTTGTATTGGCAGGGGTGATAGTGTGTGTTTAGTGTGGTTTACCATCCCTCGCATGTCTGTCAGCTGCAGACTAGACCTGTCAAACTCTGTGATTTAACACCAGCAAGTGTGCCAGCCTCAATGGAGGACCGAGCCAGACCCCCTTCAAAAGACTTTATCTTTCTAATATCAGTTTTGGCCGGGCTGAGGGGGAAGGCTTGGAAGGCTTGGATGTAGGAGAGATGGATAATGTGCTCCTGAAGCGTGTTAACATTCTGGGGAGGTCTCGCTAGAGCCTTTGCCTGAGTCTTGTTGGCAACTCAAGCCTAGTTTCTGCAGTTTGACTGTCCAAATTTAAATTGAGCAGTTTTGACAAATAAGGCCAAGTAATCATGTTAAAATTAGTAGTTATCCCTTGATTTTTTTTGTAATCATGTAATGGGGTAAGTAAGGAAATTAAATGATTATAATAGTACATGGTAGAATCTTTGTGTTGACTATTTGCATCGATGAAAAACTGGTTAGCCCTAGAATGTTTCATAATCTTTCTCTGATGGTCAGAGGGAAAGAGACAGGGGGTAGACAGAGAGAGACAGAGGGAAAGAGAGTAGAGAGAGCTAGAAAGAGGGCAAGACTGATTATTAGAGAGATTGATTATGAAGGAAAGAGAGAGAGAGAAAGAGAGAGACAGAGGAGTAGAGAGGGTTAGATTGAAGGAAAGAGAGAATGAGAGAGCTACAGAGAAATAGATTGAGAGAAGGGAACAGTGTTAGAGGGAAGGAGAGGGAGACAGACTTCCAGGCCGGCACCAGTCTATATTAGTGGTGTCTCCCAGTAATGTAACCGCTGCTCTGAGGAGGGCTATAGAATTTCCTGTTCCTCTCCGAATCTCAGCCAGAAATTAGGCCATCATTACCTCTGTTGGAGAGAAACCCAGTAGCCCATCTAGCAGTGGAAAAAATACAAGAGGAAACCGACCAGCCAGCTTGCCTGGCCCAACACAAGACCAACAAATGCATCCAGAAGAGAAAAAAAATCTTAAATGAAAAGACCTTTCCTCGTAGTGTGTTGTGATAAAATATACACTGCTTCTAGAGGGTCTAGGATGTAAGATAAACTGTAAACTGCAAGCTCATCATTGGTCTGCAATGTAGTCTATTTTACTGCTTTAATTTTATAGCAGGGGTGTCAAACATATGGCCCACGGGCCTGGAGGTGGTCCAATCTGGCCCGCATGTGGTTTGAGTAAAATAATGATTATAAAAATATACATATATACACTGAGTATACCAAACATTAAGAACACTTTCCTAACATTGAGTTTCACTGGAAAGCTGGCCCATGTTGACTACAATGCTTCCCACAGTTGTGTCAAGTTGGCTGGATATCCTTTGAATGGTGGACCATTCTTGATACACACAGAAAACTATTGAGTGTGAAAAACCCAGCAGCGTTGTAGTTCTTGAAGCAAACCAGTGCAACTCGCACCTACTACCATACCCATTTCAAAGGCACTTACATACACATACACAGTCCATGTCTCAATTGTCTGAAGGCTTAAAAATCTTTCTTTAACCTGTCTCCTTCCCTTCATCTACACTGACTGAAGTGGATTTAACAAGTGACATCAATAAGGGATCATAGTTTTCACCTGGATTCACCTGGTCAGTCTGTTATGGAAAGAGCAGGTGTTCTTAATGTTTTGTACACTCAGTGATATACACTATATATACAAAAGCATGTGGACACCCCTTCAAATAGAGAGGATTCGGCTACATCAGACAAACCCGTTGCTGACAGGTGTATAATCTCCATAGTCAAACATTGTCATTAGAATCCCCTTACTGAAGAGCTCAGTGACTTTCAATGTGGCACCTTCATAGGATGCCACCTTTCCAACAAGTCAGTTCATCAAATTTCTGTCCTGCTAGAGCTGCCCCGGTCCACTAAGTGCTGTTATTGTGAAGTGAAAATGTCTAGGAGTAACAACGACTCAGCCATGAAGTGGTAGGTCACACAAGCGCACAGAACGGGAACGCAGAGTGCTGAAGCGGGTAACACATAAAAATCATCCGTCCTCAGTTGCAACACTCGCTACTGAGTTCCAAACTGCCTCTGGAAGCAACGTCAGCACAATAACTGTTTGTTGGGAGCTTCATGAAAATGTTTCCATGGCCGAGAAGCTGCACACAAGCCTAAGAACACCATGCGCAAAGCCAAGTGTCGGCTGGAGTGGTGAAAAGCTTGCCACCATTGGACTCTGGAGCAGTGTGTTACAAATGCACGGAAGCCTTCTACAATCTGCAGCCCAGAGACTATATGTAGCCTCGCATCGGGACCTATACAAACCCGCTAAGATTAGCAAGATTAGCAGTATGATTGAAGCAGGTCAATCTCATCCACCCTTTTCCAGTTGTCTCCATATTTATGAAAACCCTCCAAATTTGTCATCTCCAGAATTATTGTTTCGATGGCTGGTGTGATGAACATGTAGAATGTTGAGGCAATGTCCTGGGCATGGGCAACTGCATGTCTTGTGGTCCCTGGAGTCAACATTATGACATGTTGTGCTGCCATCCTGCCCTGGTTGTCATATGGTGACAAGGACCATGTTATTTTGCTGTTATTTGACAAAAATGTCTCTCTTTCAGCTTGGGGGATTTCTTCTTCATCTGAAAATGATGCATCATTCTCTGGGTTGCATTCTTCCCCATCTTCTTCTTCAGATACCTCCTCCTCTTCTGAATCATTGTTCTCTTGTTCCTCCTGGACATCTGAAAAAATCAGATCTACGACCTGTTGGGCACTGAAACGTGCACTCATGGCTTCAGCAAAGAGAGAACTGGGGGGACTGTCATCTGTAGTACCTTTATAGCTTTTGTCTGCATTCCCCATTAGTAAACAATGCTTTCAAGAAATGTTTATTTTGTCTAAAATTGTTTTTATTTTGTCTGAAATTGTGTTTATTTTGTCTGTGAACTTGAGTCATGTCTGGGGTCGTGGAGGGGAGATGCTACACATGCACAATAAAGTTAGAGTTTTTTCTCTGATTTCAATCAGTAGCACACATCATCTCAATTTCTCAATGTGTGTGTGTGTGTGTGTGTGTGTGTGTGTGTGTGTGTGTGTGTGTGTGTGTGTGTGTGTGTGTGTGTGTGTGTGTCTTTGTGGTTTTTGTGGTATGTAAATGATTTTATAACTGCTGGGTCAAAAATGACCCTAAGACAATCTTTGTACACTGGTGGTGTACAGCTTTCATGGAAATATGAATAAAGGCGATGTTTCACTTTTTCTAATGTTGGAGTCACTCTTGGAAAGTGATCAAATTTCAAGTTGAAAAAATATAATTTAGGGGGTTTTCTCTGCTGTTAAACATAGTGGCGTTGTTAAGCGTGTGTAGCGGAGGCGAAGTCTGGTGCAGGAGAGCAGTGTCACGCCCTGACCTTAGAGAGCCGTTTTATTTCTGTATTTGGTGAGGTCAGGGTGTGATGTGGGGTGGGCGTTCTATGTTTTGTATTTCTTTGGTTTTGGCCGAGTGTGGTTCCCAATCTCTGATTGGGAATCATACTTAGGTAGCCTGTTTTCCCACCTATGTTGTGGGATCTTGTTTTTTGTTAGCTCTGTGAAGCCGGCAGAACGTGACGTTCGTTATTCCTTTTGTTGTTTTTGTTGGTGTTCTGAGTTTTAAAGATCATGAACACTTACCACGCTGCACCTTGGTCTACTTCTTCAGACGATCGTCACAGAAGATCCCACCACAAAAAGACCAAGCAGCGTTGGGGACCCTGGGCACAGGCTGGAGAATATCGGCGTTCTAAGGAGGAGCTAGAAGCAGCAAAGGTGGAACGGCAAAGATACGAGGAGTTGGCACGACGAAGCAGGCACGAGAGGCAGCCCCCCAAAATGTTGGGGTGGGGGATACACGGGGAGATTGGTGGAGTCAGGTTATAGACCTGAGCCAACTCCCCGTGCTTACTGTGGGGAGAGAGTGACTAGTCAGGCACCATGTTATGCGGCTCTGCGCCGTGTGTCACCGGTGTGCATGCACAGCCAGGTGCGCTAAGTGCCAGCTCCTCGCATTTGCGAAGCTAGAGTGGGCATTCAGCCAGGATGGATGGTGCTGGCTCAGCGCATCTGGCCTCCAGTGTGTCTCTTCGGTCCAGGATATCCACCGGCTCTGCTCACTGTGTCTCCGGTGTGTCTCTACAGCCCAGTATGTCCTGTGCCAGCGGCGCCACAGTTGCCGGGCTAGGGTGAGCATCCAGCCAGGAAGGGTGGTGCCAGCTCTACGATCCAGACCTCCAGTGCTCGTACTCGGACCAGTATATCCTGCGCCGGCTCTACGCAGAGTGTCTCCTGTGCGCTTTCACAGCCCAGTGCATCCTGTGCCAACGCCCCGCAGTTGCCGGGCTAGGGTGAGCATCCAGCCAGGACGGGTTGCGCCAGCTCTGCGCTCCAGACCTCCAGTACGGCACCACGGCACAGTATATCCTGTGCCAGCTCCACGAACCCAGTCTCCAGTGATGATCAAAGGCACGAAGCCTCCAGTGATGATCCATGGCACGAAGCCTCCAGTGATGATTCATGGCACGAAGCCTCCAGTGATGATCCATGGTCCGGAGCCTGCAGTAAGGATCCATGGCACGGAGCCTCCAGCGACAGTCTCCAGTCCAGAGCCGCCAGCGATGGTCCCCAGTCCGGGGCCTACGATGAGGATCCCCAGTCCGTGGCCTGTGACGAGGGTCCCCAGTCCGGGGCTTGCGGCGAGGGTCCCCAGTCCGGGGCCTGCGCCGAGGGTCCCCGCACCAGAGGCGCCACCAAGGCGGGGGAAGCCAGAGGCGGAGCGGGGGCTATGCCCCGAACCGGAGCCGCCGCCAAGGGTAGATGCCCACCCGGACCCTCCCCTATGGCTTCAGATTTTCGGCCGGGAATCCGCACCTTGGGGGGGGGGGGGGGTACTGTCATGCCGTGACCTTAGAGAGCCGTTTTATTTCTCTGTTTGGTGAGGTCAGGGTGTGATGTGGGGTGGGCATTCTATGTTTTGTATTTCTTTGGTTTTGGCCGAGTGTGGTTCCCAATCAGAGGCAGCTGTCTATCGTTGTTTCTGATTGGGAATCATACTTAGGTAGCCTGTTTTCCCACCTATGTTGTGGGATCTTGTTTTTTTGTTAGCTCTGTAAAGCCGGCAGAACGTGACGTTCGTTTTTACTTTTGTTGTTTTTGTTTGGTGTTCTGAGTATTAAAGATCATGAACACTTACCACGCTGCACCTTGGTCTACTTCTTCAGACGATCGTCACAAGCAGAGTGTAGCAAACAGGCGCTCTTTAATTCCATTCCAAATGACAGCACAATAAAAACATACAAGTGCCAAAACCACGGAAATAACAAAAGTAATGTGCCTGACAAACCACATAACAATAAACAATTATACACAAAGACATGATGGGAAACAGAGGGCTAAATACATGTAGATTGATTGGGAAATGAGAACCAGGTGTGTAGGGTACACGACAAAACAAATGGACATATGAAAAATGGAGCGGCGATGGCTAGAAAGCCGGTGACGTCGATCGCCGAACGCCACCTGAACAAGGAGAGGAGCCGACTTCGGCGGAAGTCGTGACAGGCGTGTCATTTTTGACCCTTATGACAACACAAGGGTTAAGCAGTGAAACATGTATGGCACCATCAAGACCGTGCCTACATCAGGTCATCCCTCCAAACTGGATGACCGAGCAAGTAGGTGACTGATCAGAGAGGCAACCAAGAGTCTAATGGCAACTTTCATAGAGCTACATGCTTTGTGTACATGTGACAACAATATCCAAAGCACTCCACAAATCTGAAATGTATGGTAGGGAGGCAAAAAGGAAGCCATTACTCAATAAAGCCCACCTTGAATCTCGGTTGAAGCATGCAAAAAAAAATCATCCAGAGATTCTGTAGCCATGTGGCAAAACATTTTGTGGTCTGACAAAACTCAAATGGAAACGAAAAAGGACCCCTGGGTCCTCCAGGAGTGTGAGTGTGTGTGTTTTCATCCAGGCCAGGTAGGATGGTAGGCCATAGGCCTTTGGGGCAGCCTTCAGAATGACAGGAAGCTCATTCATTCATCCAGCAAGGGGAAACCTGAAACTCAGGTCACACACATACATACACACACACACACACACACACACACAGTGGCAGATCTAGGTCAGACCAAAGCTCTGCAGTCACTCCACTCAGGAAGCCAATAATTACCCCTATATCTTGATTAGTTTAGATTTATAAAGAAGAGAGAGGAAATCTGGATCATTCTCTGCCAGGTCCACATCCGCTTGTAAAATGACCCTGGCCCTGCACTTGGCCTGCTCATGTGATGTGATGTGCCCTGAGATTTAAAGATCTTTCCAGGAAAGACTCTATGTGTTATAGTGCTGCTGGCAGCTGTAGCCCAGGCCTACTGTAGTGTATGCCCTTTGCAGAAACATGATTTATGAATAAGTTACTTGTATGCCATGTAAATAATGCTTCTAAAATGCCTTTTGATTACTTTGGAATGACACTAGGCAGGTAAAAGGTTACCCAAATAATCAGAAGTGCTGAGTTTGCACATGCATGATTTACACCAGGTACTTTTGGACTGTGAGTCTGGTCCAGAGGTTTACTCCTGTCCCCTCCTGAGAATGTTTTCTCTCTCGCCAACTGTTTTAATGTTCAACAAATAGCAAAATGTCAAGTCTCTATGGTGAATAACGAGGTGGTGGATTAAGGAACGGCCATTAAAGACATAAGCACATCATGCCGCAGTCTTGGTCCCTGTCCCCACACACGACCATGGTTGAGAACTCTGGAGCTCTCGTGCTGGTTTTATTGGTGATGAGAGAGAGCTGTAATTAGCCACCAGTGGTTTCTCCACATACACACACACATTCTCACAGGGCCCCTGAGGGAGGGAGCTGGTTGGTTGACTGTGTTTTGGGAGCAGAGGAATGCGGAGTAGTGACCGATGGCAGGATGCCATTCTCTCTCTCTCTCTCTCTCTCTCTCTCTCTCTCTCTCTCTCTTTCCTTCTCTCTCTCAAACAATGATATTTTCTGTTTAAAGCCCAGCTGTCTCTGATTCTGAACACTGAGAGGGGCTGTGTATGTGTGAAGCAACGATCACAATCATAAGGAGGAGGAAACTACACACTCACCACCAGCCGGCAGACAAAGCAGCTGTCCAAACCCTCTCCTGTACTTCCTCAGGTTCTGTGTGCTTCCAATGACGACCGGTCACAGCTGAGGGCTGGAGGGACAGTTCCCTAATGTGCAGCTAGGGCTATCAACAACATGAAGAGGAGGGAACGTATTGTATTATTTAAAAAACTGTCAGTATCTGGTGTAACCACCATTTGCCTTTGAATGGGATTGATTAGACTGTTGATTTTGGCCTGTGGAATGTTGTGCCACTCCTCTTCAACGGCTGTGTGAAGTTGCTGCATATTGGCGGGAACTGGAACACGCAGTCGTACACGTCGATCAAGAGCATCCCAAACATGCTCAATGGGTGACATGTCTGGTGAGTATGCAGGTCATGGAAGAACTGGAACATTTTCAGCATCCAGGAATTGTGCACAGATCCTTGTGACATGGGGCATTATCATGCAACATGAGGTGATGGCGGTGGATGAATGGCACTACAATGGGCCTAAGGATCTCGTCACAGTATCTCTGTGCATTCAAATTGCCTTTGATAAAATGTAATTGTGTTTGTGGTTCGTAGCTTATGTCTGCCCATACCATAACCCCACCACCACCATGGGGCACTCTGTTCACAACGTTGACATCAGCAAACCGCTTGTCCACATGACGCCATACACGTGGTCTGCGGTTGTGAGGCTGGCTGAACGTACTGTCAAATTCTCTAAAACGACGTGAACATTACATTTTCTGGCAACAGCTCTGGTGGACATTCCTGCAGTCAGCATGCCAATTGCATGCTCTCTCAAAGCTTGAGACGTCTGTGGCATTGTGTTGTGTGGCCTTTTATTGTCCCCAGCACAAGGTGCACCTGTGTAATGAGCATGCTTTCTAATCAACTTCTGGATATGCCACAGCTGTCAGATGGATGGATTATCTTGGCAGAGCAGAAATTTCACTAACAGGGATGTAAGAAAATGTGTGCACAAAATGTGAAATAAATAAGCTTGTATTTTATTTTATTTCAGCTAATGAAACATGGGACCAGAACATTACATGTGACATTTATATTTTTGTTTAGTGTATATACAGCACCTCACACGCGACCCATAATAAGACTGCAATTAGCCTATTAAGATATTTATCTGACTCCATAAAGATGATTTAGCAATATGCAAGAGACTAGCTGAGTTACAATAATATGCAATCAAGAAATGTCTGAGAATGGAATTCTAAATACAGGTGTATTTAATTACTTTGTAAAATTAATGGATTCAAATACAAGGCATAAACTTAAATTACAAAGCATTAACAAGCAGTACAAATAATTATTCTAGGCATGATAAGAGCGGGAGAGACAGAGAGAGATGAGTCATAGCCTGAAAGACCATGCCCCAAGTGTGGAGAGAGGGGGAGTGTATCTCACCAGCACAGGTCAGGAACAAAGTAGAAAAAGAAACAATGAATCTGAGACCCATTTATGACATCTGAGTTTGGATTCATAATCTGAGCACACACACACACACACACACACACACACACACACACACACACACACACACACACACACACACACACACACACACACACACACACACACACACACACACACACACACACTCAGATACAGTCTCACACTAAGTCCCATTCCATTTTAACTATGTCTCGAACTGCACTGAGATGTCAGCTAATACTGGCTTAGTGCAATGGCATGTATTGGTTAGATAACTGTAAATGCATTGTTTGTCATGCAGTGTGCATCATGCCCTAAGACATTTAAGTCATCTAGATAAGAAAGCATCTGTGAGAGAATGAATGAAATTGACTCTGAATGTCATGACATAAATGACTAAGCGTTGATGCAATTATGTAGCCTTATCTTCTTGAGCCATAACACAACAGTATCCATCCACTTCCACCACTGTCATTAATAACTTTAGGGATGTTTGTCCTCCGTTACAGAAAGGAATTTATTGCAGCAGACTTCCCACAAGTTGGTGGTAAATTTGCAAATTAAATAGTGTGCCACAAAATGTTGCCAGAAGTTTGCAAATGTGAATCTGCGGCAAACCTTTGACAACAATAATATTTATTGCCACTAGTGGCAAACAGTTTGCCAGAAGCCGTTGCTGATGAACACATGAGTTCCATGACCAGTAACCATAGAGAACCAATCAGGGGGATTTGAAAAATATGTTGGAAAATGGAAACCAAGCTATCTAGCTAGCTACCTACCAAAGTAGTCCAGTGAGTGTCTAACTTATTAAATCAACTTCCTAATAAACTTTAATTGGTACCAAGATAGCAATGTCCTTTTTTTTTATTGCATCGTGAAACACATTTTCTTGGTACCAATTTCAATCTGTCATTGCCACAGACTGGCTAGCACTTAGCTAGCTAGCTAACAATAGCTATCATATTTTAGCACAATTAATGTGATGACTAGCTAGTTAGCTAACTAATGATATCCCTAAACACTTATATTTGTAGGTGAATTCTTTGCTGTCAATATATACTGTATGTAATATGCTAGTGTCACTGTTCAGTAGCATGTTAGCTAGCACAACAGCTAAAGTAGCGATTAATATGAGCCGACAACATCAAACCAAAACTTCACTTTTGCAGAGGGATACCCATGGTGTTGGGAGAGGCTGTATTGGGAGGAGGATGCATCAACACCCTAGAAAGATGTTTGTGGTGCACTCATTCATAACATGTTTTTTGAGTGATACATTTTTTTATTATATTCAAGCTTGATAATGTAAGCAAATGCATGTATTATAAATGTAGCCTATATATTCATTCTTTGTAACAACTCGATTTTTCATTGCTTTAAACTAGTAGCTAGCTCATCCTGATCACGTGTTCTTCCTTTTCTCTTTCTAGAAGTAATCAGTTACAAGGCAAAAAGACAGATTGAGGACAGAGAAATGTGTGTGCCCCCGGGTCGAGGCTTCTTGCATGCATGGCTTTGAGATGTAAGTTAACAATAATTAATTTTGGAAAAATGATTTGAATTGCCATATTAGGCATAACTACTTTTTCTGTTGCTTTTCTTCCACTCAAGCCATGTACACCTGAGCCAAGAAGAAGAGACAAACAGCTGTCTCTTAATGTACCACAGTGAGCTAAATCAGGGTCACACAGAGTGTTTCTTGGTAGTCTTAAACAATTCTACTTTGAAACAAAAGTATACACCGCACACACATGGTTATGGGCTTAAAAAAAATAAGACGTATTCAGTTTTGAGTTTGCATACACTATCGGTCAAAAGTTGTAGAACACCTACTCATTCAAGGGTTTATCTTTATCTTTACTATTTTCTGCATTGTAGAATAATAGTGAAGACATCAAAACTATGAAATAGAGTATGAACTAGAAATAGTAACACTCTCTAGAGTCAGTAACACACTCTAGACCTAGTAACACTCTCTTGTCAGTAACACTCTCTAGAGCCAGTAACACGCTCTAGAGCCAGTAACACTCTCTAGAGTAAGAAACACTCTCTAGAGCAAGAAACACTCTCTAGAGACAGTAACACTCTCTAAGGCCAGTAAAACTCTCTAGTCAGTAACACTCTCTAGAGTCAGTAACACACTCCTGCAACATATTTCCTTCATGCATTAACTTACACCAAATCCTCATTCTTCTTCAAGAAATACATTTTGTTTCATTGGCATACCAAAAGCTGGCCCAAAAATACATCCTTGCATCAAAATAGGCCCTTCAGCTGTACAGTACATGCTTCTAACGCCAATGGGTTTCAGTGCTGCATCACAGCTCAGTAGAAATAATTAGGTGGTTGACACGAACGCTCCCTGTTCTCTGTTTACAGCAAACACATGTTAAGGCTGGGAGTTTTTAATGATTTGAAATGCTTCAGTCAGAATCCACCATCACCTGAGTTCATCAGGAAGTGTATAGGGGATGTTGCTCTTACGGTGACTGTTAAAACCTACCCAAACCAGAAACTTTGGATAGATGGCCGCATTTGTGCAAAACTAAAAGCGCTTACCACCGCATTTAACCATGGCAAGGTGACTAGAAATATGGTTGAATACAAATAGTGTAGTTATTCCCTCCATAAGGCAATCAAACAGGCAAAACGTCAGTAGAGAGACAAAGTGGAGTCGCAATTCAATGGCTCAAACATGAGACAGATGTGGCAGAGTCTACAGACAATCACGATTTACAAAGGGAAAACCAGCCACGCGTGGACAAGTTAAACACCTTCTTCACCCGCTTTGAGGATAACACAGTGCCACCGACACGGCCTGCCCCCAAGGAGGGCTCTCGTTTTCCATGGCCGACGTGAGTAAGACATTTAAGCGTGTTAACCCTCGCAAGGCTGCCGGCCCAGACGGCATCCCTAGCCGTGTCCTCAGAACATGCGCCGACCAGCTGGCTGGATTGTTTAGGGACATATTCAGTCTCTCCCTATCCCAGTCTGCTGTAAGATGTCCACCATTGTTCCTGTACCCAAGAAAGTAAAGGTAACTGAGCTAAATGACTATCGCAGAGTAGCACTCACTTCTGTCGTCATGAAGTGCTTTGAGTGGCTAGTTATCACCTCCACCTTACCTGTCACCCTAGAACTACTTCAAATTTCTTACCTCCCCAATAAGTCCTCAGATGATGCAATCGCCATCGCACTGCACACTGTCCTAACCCATCTGGACAAGTGGAATAGCTATGTCAGAATGCTGTTCATTGATTACAGCTCAGCATTCAACACCTTAGTACCCTCCAAGCTCATCCTTAAGCTTGGGGCCCTGGGTCTGAACCCCACCCTGTGCAACTGGATCCTGGACTTCCTGACGGGTCTCCCCCAGGTGGTGAAGGTTGGAAACAACACCTTCACTTTGCTGATCCTCAACACAGAGGCCTCATAATGGTGCGTACTCAGACCAGTCTTGTACTCCCTGTTCACCCATGGCTGCGTGGCCACTCATGCCTCCAACCAATCATCAAGTTTGCAGACAACACAACAGCAGTAGGCCTGATTACCAACAATGATGAGACGGCCTACAGGGAGGAGGTGAGGGCCAGGGTGGAGTGGTGCCAGGAAAATAACCGCTCCGTCAACGCCAACAAAATGAAGGAGCTGATTGTGGACTTCAGGAAACAGCAGAGGGAGCACGCCCGCATCCACATTGACGAGACCGCAGTGGAGAAGGTGGAAAGCTTCAAGTTCCTCGGCGTACACATCACTGACAATATGGAATGGTCCACCCACACAGACAGTGTGGTGAAGAAGGCACAACAGTGTCTCTTCAACCTCAGGAGGCTGAAGAAATTTGGCTTGGTCCCTAAGACCCTCAGAAACTTTTACAGATGCACAATTGAGAGTATCCTGTCGGGCTGTATCACCATCTAGCACAGCAACTGCACAACCTGCAAACGCAGGGCTCTCCAGAGGGTGGTACGGTCTGCCCAACGCATCCCCGGGGGCACACTGCCTGCCCTCCAGGACTCCTACAGCACCCAATGTCAGGGTGTTCAGCATGGGATATTACTATGATTGGATTTGAAGAGGGGGGATTGAATGGAGGATGCTGCTGCATTCAGTTTGCTGTTTTAATTAAGTTAGACAGTTCAGGTTTCTTGGAGAAGGTGTCCTGATACCTAGAGGGTCTTTGGGGTCAGGGGTTTAGACAAAGACCTCATTCTTTATGCTTCCACTGTTTCCTATTTCATAGGGAGAGGTGGTAGGGGGTAGGGATGGACAGGGGAGATGCGGTGTGTTCAGGTTGACAGCTTGTGGTGCTGCAGGTCAGAGGCAGGTAGTAGGTAGATGGGGCGGGGGTGACCTCTCACCTCTCACTGGTTTCCTGTTACCTATTCAGGGTTCCTGGAGGGAGATGAGGGGGTCAACGGTCATCAGAGGTCAGAGGTCGTTCTCAGTGTGGAGTTAAAAAAGACAATGGGGGGAGCATATAATTTATATGGACTTCAAAGTCATTCAGTTTCATGATCTCTTATATGATCATCCCATGTTGTGGGATGTAATGATATTATAGCTTATCAGAAGCTTCTAAACACGTATTTACTATAAATGTAGCTATCTAAAAATAGTTTACATTTTTTTTTTTTTATGTGAGCCGTTCAATCTGCTGTTCATAAAGAACTGTCTAGGTCTCCATTGGAATTTCAAATGAAAAGGCAAAGTTTTTAAGTTACACTTTGTTCTACAAATAAATCCAAATTACAATAACCACCAACCTGAGAGGGAGATTTACATAATCCTGTTAATCTAATTGATATTGGCACGGGGAGAAGCCCCTGGATACAGTGGGCTGGGTGGGAGACCCCGTCTGGGTGTGATGTCATCTATTTATGCCTCTCAGCTGGCGAGCGGGACGCCTCTAAGTGCTTTCCAATATGTTAGAAGATCAAAAGCCATGCTCTCACCAGAGCAGCAGTAATCACCCCTCTGTGTGTGTGTGTGTGTGTGTGTGTGTGTGTGTGTGTGTGTGTGTGTGTGTGTGTGTGTGTGTGTGTGTGTGTGTGTGTGTGTGTGTCATAACTGGGCTGTATTGGTTGTGTGGTGGGGATATGCAAAGGGTTGCTGGCATTTCCAAAGATAGCCAGGCTGACATTTATATTGACTTTGATGTTGATAATCCCTCACAAGTTCCCCAAAGCCAACTGATATTTTATATGTGTGTGTGTGTGTGTGTGTGTGTGTGTGTGTGTGTGTGTGTGTGTGTGTGTGTGTGTGTGTGTGTGTGTGTGTGTGTGTGTGTGTGTGTGTGTGTGTGTGTGTGTGTGGAGGTACAGTGAGGAGGTGGGGTCTTCTATGAAACTGTATGTGGTTCAGTAAATAGCCAGGTTGCTACTTTGCTTACATGAGATCACTCAGATCATACTCAGACAAATACTACTGTAAAACAATGGCTGGTTTATAATATTCTTAAAAAAGCACCTCTTAAAATGTTTTGCATAATAAGACATTTCTATTGCCTTTTCCAATGGTTGTAACCTCAGCTTCAATAAGGCACAGACAAGGTTAGCATGATTGATGTCCTGTTGAGAACTTCCTGTATCTTTGCAGACTAGTGTAATAATGTCTGATCTGATTCAAGACCAGTGGTGGAAAATGGTCCAATCTACGCACTTATCAAGAGAACTACCCTGGTCATCTCGACTGTCTCTGATCTGATTCAAGACTAGTGATGGAAAATGGTCCAATCTACACACTTATCAAGAGAACTACCCTGGTCATCTCTACTGTCTCTGATCTGATTCAAGACCAGTGGTGGAAAATGGTCCAATCTACGCACTTATCAAGAGAACTACCCCGGTCATCTCTACTGTCTCTGATCTGATTCATGACCAGTGGTGGAAAATGGTCCAATCTACACACTTATCAAGAGAACTACCCTGGTCATCTCTACTGTCTCTGATCTGATTCAAGACCAGTGGTGGAAAATGGTCCAATCTACACACTTATCAAGAGAACTACCCTGGTCATCTCTACTGTCTCTGATCTGATTCAAGACCAGTGGTGGAAAATGGTCCAATCTACGCACTTATCAAGAGAACTACCCTGGTCATCTCTACTGTCTCTGATCTGATTCAAGACCAGTGGTGGAAAATGGTCCAATCTACGCACTTATCAAGAGAACTACCCTGGTCATCTCTACTGTTTCTGATCTGATTCAAGACCAGTGGTGGAAAATGGTCCAATCTACGCACTTATCAAGAGAACTACCCTGGTCATCTCTACTGTTTCTGATCTGGCAGACTCACTAAAAACAAATGCTTTGTTTCTAAATTATGTTGGAGTGTGCCCCTGGCTATCTGTACATTTGAAAAACAAGAAAAGGGTACAGTCTGGTTTGCTTACATTTAACTTTTGATACTTAAGTATATTTTAAACAAAATACTTTTGGACTTATACTCAAGTAGTATTTTACTCAATGAATTTCACTTTTACTTGAGTCATTATCTATTAAGGTATCTTTACTTTTCTTCAAGTACGACAATTGGGTACTTTTTCCGCCACTACTCAAGACAATTGAGCAACATGTTAACCATGAAAGCCATTAGCAGAGAGAGAGAGAGAGAGAGAGATAGAGAGAGATAGATACAGAGAGACAGAGAGACAGAGAGAGATGCCTTAATGACTTAACAGTATTATCTGTGTCTGTATCTCTGAGGCATGACAGTAATGACAGACTGTCTGTCCAGCCAGCAGACACCATCTCCTTCTCCTCTCAGACTTCCTGTTGGGCTGCAGGGGCGCGTCTGTCAGGGGAGGAGGTGGTGGGACAGGAACTAAAGGTGTACAGAATGATGAATCTCTCTCTTTTTCTCTCTCTCTCGTCCCTCGATCCTCCTCTCTCTCTTTCCCAATATACATTCCTGCCGTTAATCTCTGACATTACTGACTGTGCATTAATTAATGGCTTGCCATGAAAACATGGCAAGAAACTAACAAACAAGCCTGCAATGCTGGAGAATGGACTGTATGTTTGACGTAAATCCAAACCTGAACTTCTCATCTGAATTGCTGGTGTGTGACATTTGGATTACCAGCAGTATATTTGCTCTTAATAATTATATGAGCAAATATACACACATACAATACTGCACACACTAAAGCTCCTCTGTTCTATGGTATATTCTAATCTACAACATGCTGTGTAAATGTAATGGGTGTGTGCTGGTGGCAGGGAAGTCAGGCGCAGGAGAGTGAACTTGGTATAAACGGAGCAGTTTAATGAATATACAAAAACTCAGAAAACCAAAATGTACAAAATTAAATAAGAGGTTGCAAAACCTCTCGCACACCGTCGCACACCAGAACATAACTAGCACCAATACATACAACAAACAATCACCGACAAGGACATGAGGGGAAACAGAGGGTTAAATACACAACATGTAATTGATGGGATTGGAACCAGGTGTGATGGAAGACAAGACAAAACCAATGGAAAATGAAAAATGGATCAGCGATGGCTAGAAGGTCGGTGACGTCGACCGCTGAACACCGCCTGAACAAGGAGAGGGACCGAATTCGGCGGAAGTCATGACAGTAAAGTTCAGCTGAATAAATCACAACATTTTGTGGAAGCTGTACTGAAGTCCTTATATCTTGAAGCTGTACTGAAGTCCTTATATCTTGAAGCTGTACTGAAGTCCTTATATCTTGAAGCTGTACTGAAGTCCTTATATCTTGAAGCTGTACTGAAGTCCTTATATCTTGAAGCTGTACTGAAGTCCTTATATCTTGAAGCTGTACTGAAGTCCTTATATCTTGAAGCTGTACTGAAGTCCTTATATATTTTATCAAATTGATAATTTTTCTGAAATCAATATGAAAATACAGGTCATAAAGATTGTTTTGACTTTGAACTATTTGAGAAAATAAAAGCACAGTGATGTAGTGCCGCCCGGAGAATACTTTATTGGTTAACATTAGAAAATCAGACAGGAACACCAAGCAGAGGGTTATCATCCATACGAAGCCCCCCTTTACTTGAAAACCTGAAACCGCCAAAAAAACACAAAAAAGCCAGACTAGTAACTTTTGTCCCTTTAGACCAATAAGGACAGAGATGAGAGATTGTGGGTTTGACTGAGGATGAAGAGGAGGAGGATGAGGAGGAGGAGGAAATGGGATCACAGCCCTCCACCCTATCTTTCTCTATGCTTTCCTGTAACCTGACTCTAGCAGCTGCTCAGAGGGCCCTAGTGGGGCCCTATTCACAGAGTAGTGATCTGGAGAGGGACAGGGCCAGACTGAGCTACACTGACACTAGGAGGAGAGGGGGGAGGAGCGTAGGAAAGACAGGGCCAACCTGATGCTTGGACAGATGGGGCGGAGGCAGGATGGGAGACAGGGAGGTGGAGAAAAGAAAGGAGGAGGTAGAAGGAGAGGAGGGGGATGTATCAAATGACAGGTGATGACCTGTCTGAGATGAGTCATTTATATTTATTAGGGAGCGCCTTCACCTCACTGCCCACCCACCAGACGTACTGATAATAAATAAAGACTCTGTCAACCGGGAAGTGAACACCTGCTCATTCAAGTCTTAGGACAGAAGATGAGACAAAGGACAGGCACAAACTAGTATCAACTATCACTGTGTTCCACTGCTTCCGTTGGGGTGGTAATGCAGGGGTACTCACCGCTTAACCAGTACTGATGTAGGATCTTACTTTGATCACCCTGTTGCAGGCAAACTTTCCTGCAGGGAATAAATGTGTTTGAGGTTTAAAAGACTTCTGAAGTTAGACTTAATTTTCCTTACAAAAAATGTATAAACCCCTTCAAAAATGTCCATTAATTATAATCTGCATAATAATTCATATTTCCTGTTGCTGCAGGATTATTTTCCTGCTGTAGCAAACTGGCTCAAATGAAGATCCTACATCTGTAGGTGGTCATAGTGTATTTTACTGTACTTCCTCCTCAGACAGTGGTTGAGGTAATTGTCTGTCTGGCCATCACTTACGTTTATGTTACTGTAAATGGAAAGGCAAAACCCCGGGGCAATGGAGGATGTAACTAGTTGAACACCTTTTTATCTCAGTGTTCTGTGTGGCACCATGTCCAGCCTGCATAGGTAAGAAGGGTGAGAGAGAGACAGAGAGAGAGAAAGGTAGAGGACAGAGGGGCAGAGAGAGATAAAGGAAGAGGGCAGCGAGGTGAGAGGGATAAAGGTAGAGGACAGAGAGGCAGAGAGGGATAAAGGTAGAGGACAGAGAGGCAGAGAGAGATAAAGGTAGAGGACATAGAGACAGAGAGAGATAAAGGTGAAGACAGAGAGAGATAAAGGTAGAGGACAGAGAGGCAGAGAGGGATAAAGGAAGAGGACAGAGAGGCAGAGAGAGATAAAGGAAGAGGACAGAGAGACAGAGAGAGATAAAGGAAGAGGACAGGGGGGCAGAGAAAGATAAAGGAAGAGGACAGAGAGGCAGAGAGAGATAAAGGTAGAGGACATAGAGACAGAGAGAGATAAAGGTAGAGGCAAAGAGAGATAAAGGTAGAGGACAGAAGCAGAGAGAGATAGAGGTAGAGGACAGAGAGGCAGAGAGGGATACAGGTAGAGGACAGAGGCAGAGAGATAAAAGAAGAGGACAGAGCGGCAGAGAGAGGAGACAGAGAGAGACACAGAGAAGGAGAGAGAGACAAAACAGAGAGAGAGAGAAAAAGAGAGGGAGAGATGGAGAGGGGAAGGCAGCTTGGGAAGAAAACAACAATGGCAACGGCTGAAATATGAAAAGTGATGGATGGAAAGGGACAGGTAGACAGAAAAAAATAGGGAGAGATTGACACATACAGTATGTGCTCATTTCTCCATTCATGCATTCAACCTCTAAGTGACAGCTCTCCAAAGTTTCCCTTTTTAATATTCTGAAGGAGTAATGGCACTTGAAATGCACAGCTATTCCCACTGTCCCATTGTGCTGTCTGGGGAGTAACTTGAACTCTGCTTCACGTCCTCTTATGTGTTCTCTCCTTCCTGTCTACAAGCTGGTGGAGACATGCATTCTGTCTCTCATTCTTTCTCTCTCTCTTTCTCTCTCTCTCTCTCTCTCTCTCTCTCTCTCTCTCTGTCTCTCCTTCTTTCTCTCTCTCTCTCTCTCTCTCTCTCTCTCTCTCTCTCTCTCTCTCTCTCTCCCACTCTCTCAATTCAATTCAATTCAGTAGACTTTATTGACATGGCAAGTTAAATTACTTATATTGTCAAAGAACACATATAACAAAACATGGTGGGACCAACAGAAATAAGGCATCAATACTAATAGTAGTAGTGGAAATGGGAATACCATTAACAGCAACTATCACAACAATATTACAGTTTTTCTCAATTGCTAAAACACTAAAACCCATTGGCTGAACAAAGTTCTCAGTTGCCTGGACTCATTTAGCTAATTATGCAGTCTGTTGTCAATACCTTAAACCATTTCACATGGTAAAACACAATTTGCAGATCTCACTTAGACTTTTCAGCAAAACTCTAAACACATTCTCATTCTCAAAACACATTCTGCACTCTAATGCACATGTCATCCATACTGGTAAACACAAGTGGCAACAATCAAATACAAATAGGGAACATATGTCATTGAACACAAACACTCAAAACTGATTTAATCTGTTTCAAATGATGTGACACAACCAAAATAAGCCAGTTCAGAGAGCAAACAGGTTGTTGAAGGTGGGAAGGAGAAAGTCTGAGAATGGATACTGTAGTACAGTGCATTGTAGGCTGTATATACTGTACAATGGATGAATTGTATGGCCCTGAACATTGTGCTTTCCATTTATTAACAGTACTGACTGCTCAATAGATTTTGACTGGTGGCAGGTTCATATCAACAAAGAACAAGAATTACAGTATCACAGAGACAAAGGACAAGTTTGTGAGATGCAGGGTACAGTACTTTTAAAATAGGGGTAGAAGGAGGAGGAAGAACAAAAAACAAAATTGCAAAGTGCAAAGCAGAGTAGTAATTTCTGATCAATTCTGAGCTACTATGATAGAACATGTTGTCGTTCATCAAAAGACAATGACAGAAAAATATGAATATTTTTTTTAATTAAAAATGTTCTTCTCCCTGAGAATTGTATGTTTTGAACAATGTGTTTTCTATTTTTCGGTGTATTGTTAACTGACTGCTTGAGAGTGTATATCATTTTGATCACTTTGTTTATGATTTGTGAGTAGTGTTTGATTTTGAATACAGGTAAAACTGTTTTGAGGCGAATGTTTCATTTTGCAAGAGGAGTCAGAGGTTATGTAAATAGTGCTTGAAGATGAGGTTTTGTGTTTACATTTTTCAGGAAATGGAGCAAGGTTTCAGAAATTGTGTTTTAGCAATTGAGAAAAACTGTAATGAGAATAACAATACATTAAAGCAATGGTAGTAGACCAGTCTCAACATAACTGAGAAGACACATGACATGGTATGTCAAAACCAAAACAAAACAGGAAATATTGACGTTACATTGCACTTTTCATTGGCTGTCCCTCAGGTTGTGGCAGGAGAACACATGGCTAATTTTGGAAAATTTTGGCTTTTCACCCAATAAATATTAGATTTTTCTTAATCTTCGATAGTTTCAAATTTGTTGTACTGAGTGATAATTTTGGAAAAGAAAGAATATCTGATTATTATGTCTGAGTATTTGTAATGGGAAATGCTTTGCTCCAGGAGCAGAGTGAGCACAGCCTGTCAGCCACTCTCTCTCTCTCTCTCTCTCTCTCTCTCTCTCTCTCTCTAACCCTCTCTCTCTAACGCTCTGTCTCTCTCTCCCTCTAACCCTCTCTCTTTAACCCTCTGTCTCTCTAATCCTCTCCCTCTAACCCTCTCTCAATTCAATTCAAGGGTGTCACGGCTTTCTTCTGTTGAAGGAGAGGCGGACCAAAACGCAGCGTGGGTATTGTGATACATCTTTAAAACCTGTTGAAGAGGCTGCAAATTTTTGCAGCTTTTTGTTAAAAATTGCGCAACATTTCAACGTCCTGCTACTCATGCCAGGAATATAGTATATGCATTTGATTAGTATGTATGGATAGAAAACACTCTGAAGTTTATAAAACTGGTTAAATCATGTCTGTGACTATAACAGAACGTGTTTAGCAGGAAAAATCCCAAGGAAAACTGTTCACAAAAAAAAAACCTAAAAATATCCCTCCGCCAGTCTCTGTATTGTCTATGGCAAGGGAAAATAGATAGGGCCCAGTTTACCATGCCTACAGCTTCCACGCGATGTCGCCAGTACTGTCAATTGATTTTAAATTAATTCTTGGTAAAATAAGGAATAGGCACTTCCTGTCGTCGAGTACACCAGAGGAAGTTATGAAAGAGAGAATGTGGACCATGATTTCAAAACGTGCTGCTATTGAATACAGATCGCCCCGTGATCAATTTGATCGATTATTAACGTTTACTAATACCTAAAGTTGGATTACAAAAGTAGTTTGAAGTGTTTTGTCAAAGTTTATAGGTAACTTTTTTCATTTAAAAAAATGACGGTGCGTTTTGGAACGATGCTTTTTCATGGATCAGACGGGCTTCATAAATGTACATTTTGGGTATACATGGACGGATTTAATCGAAAAAAAGACCCAATTGTGATGTTTATGGGACATATAGGAGTGCCAACAAAGAAGCTCGTCAAAGGCAATGAATGTTTTATATTTTATTTCTGTGTTTTGTGTAGCGCCGGCTACGCTAATTATTTTGTTTACGTCCCCTTTGGGTATTTCGGGGGTTGAATGCTATCAGATAATAGCTTCTCATGCTTTCGCCGAAAAGCATTTTAAAAATCTGACATGTTGGCTAGATTCACAACGAGTGTAGCTTTAATTGAGTACCCTGCATGTGTGTTTTAATGAAAGTTTGAGTTGTATCGAGTACTATTAGTTGTCACTCTGAAATTTCCGCTGATGTCCGCTGATGTTGATCCCTGTACAGGGACAGCAGCCGTATTAATGAAGATGATAAATGAACAATATACAAAACAAGAAATGTGAAAAAAACGAAAACAGCCCTATCTAGTGTAACAAACACAAAGACAGGAACAATCACCCACAAAACCCAACACCAAACACCTAAATATGGTTCCCAATCAGAGACAATGACTAACACCTGCCTCTGATTGAGAACCATATCAGGCCAAACACAGAAACAGACAAACTAGACACACAACATAGAATGCCCACTCAGATCACACCCTGACCAAACAAAACCTATAAACATACAAAGCAAACTATGGTCAGGGTGAGACAAAGGGGCTTTATTGGCATGGGAAACGTGTTAACATTGCCAAACCAGGTGAGGTAGAGAATATACAAAAGTGAAATAAACAATCAAAATTAACAGTATACATTACACATACAGAAGTATCAAAACAATAAAGACATTACAAATGTCATATTACGTATATATACAGTGTTGTAACGATGTACAAATGGTTAAGGGTACACAAGGGGAAATAAATAAACCTAAATATGGGCTGTATTTACAATGGTGTTTGTTCTTCACTAGTTGCCCTTTTCTTGTGGCAACAGGTCATAAATCTTGCTGCTGTGATGGCACACTGTGGTATTTCACCCAGTAGATTTGGGAGTTTATCAAAATTGGGTTTGTTTTTGAATTCTTTGTGGATCTGTGTAATCTGAGGGAAATATGTGTCTCTAATATGGTCATACATTGGGCAGGAGGTTAGGAAGTGCAGCTCAGTTTCCACCTCATTTTGTGGGTAGTGTGCACATAGCCTGTCTTCTCTTGAGAGCCATGTCTGCCTATGGCTGCCTTTCTCAATAGCAAGGCTTTGCTCACTGAGTCTGTACATAGTCAAAGCTTTCCTTAAGTTTGGGTCAGTCACAGTGGTCAGGTATTCTGCCGCTGTGTACTCTCTGTGTAGGGCGAAATAGCATTCTAGTTTGCTCTTTTTTTTTGTTAATGCTTTCCAATGTGTCAAGTAATTATCTTTTTGTTTTCTCATGATTTGGTTGGGTCTAATTGTGCTGTTGTCCTGGGGCTCTGTAGGGTGTGTTTGTGTTTGTGAACAGAGCCCCAGGACCAGCTTGCTTAGGGGACTCTTCTCCAGGTTCATCTCTCTGTAGGTGATGGCTTTGTTATGGAAGGTTTTGGAATCGCTTCCTTTTAGGTGGTTATAGAATTTAACGGCTCTTTTCTGGATTTTGATAATTAGTGGGTATCGGCCTAATTCTGCTCTGCATGCATTATTTGGTGTTCTACGTTGTACACGGAGGATATTTTTTGCAGAATTCTGCGTGCAGAGTCTCAATTTGGTGTTTGTCCCATTTTGTGAAGTCTTGGTTGGTGAGCGGACCCCAGACCTCACAACCATAAAGGGCAATGGGCTCTATGACTGATTCAAGTATTTTTAGCCAAATCCTAATTGGTATGTTGAAATGTATGTTCCTTTTGATGGCATAGAATGCCCTTCTTGCCTTGTCTCTCAGATCGTTCACAGCTTTGTGGAAGTTACCTGTTGTGCTGATGTTTAGGCCAAGGTATGTATAGTTTTTTGTGTGCTCTAGGGCAACAGTGTCTAGATGGAATTTGTATTTGTGGTCCTGGTGACTGGACCTTTTTTGGAACACCATTATTTTGGTCTCTCACTAACCCTCTCTCGCTAACCCTCTCTAACCCTCTCTCTCTCTAAACCTCTCAAACCATCTCTCTCTCTCTAACCCTCTCTCTAACCCCCTCTCTCTATCTAACCCTCTCTAACCCTATCCCTATCTAAACCTCTCTCTCTCTCTCTCTCTCTAACCCTCTCTAACCCTCTCTCTCTCTAACGCTCTCTCTCTCGCTAACCCTCTCTCTAACCCTCTCTCTCTCTAACCCCCCACTCTCTCTCTAACCCTTTCTAACCCTCTCTCTCTAACCCTCTCGCTCTCTATCTCTCTCTCTAACCCCCCTCTCTCTCTAACCCCCTCTCACTATCTATAACTCTCTCTAACTCTCGCTCTCTTACACTCTCTAAACTGCTCTCTCTCTAACCCTCTCTTTCTAACACTCTCTAACCCTATATCTCTCTATCCCTCTCTAACCCTCTCTCTCTTTAAACCTCTCTCACCCTCTCAAACCTTCTCTTTCTCTAACCCTCTCTAAACCTCTCTCTCTCTAACCCTCTCTCTCTAACTCTCTCTGTCTACCCCCTCTCTCTAACTCTCTCTAAAACGCTCTCTCTCCTTCTAACGCTCTCTAACTCTAACTCTCTCTCTCTAACCCTCTCTCTAACTCTCTCTCTCTCTCTCTCTCTCTCTCTCTCTCTAACCTTGTTGGTGTGAGAGTGGCGGAGAGGTTTTTTTGGTGTGAGAGTGGCGGAGATGTGTGTGTTGGTGTGAGAGTGGTGGAGAGGTGTGTGTTGGTGTGAGAATGGTGGAGAGGTGTGTGTTGATGTGAGAGTGGTGGAGAGGTGTGTGTTGGTGTGAGAATGGTGGAGAGTGGTGTGTGTTGGTGTGAGAGTGGTGGAGAGGTGTGTGTTGGTGTGAGAGTGATGGAGAGGTGTGTGTTGGTGTGAGAGTGGTGGAGAGGTGTGTGTTGGTGTGAGAATGGTGGAGAGTTGTGTGTTGGTGTGAGAGTGGTGGAGAGGTGTGTGTTGGTGTGAGAGTGATGGAGAGGTGTGTGTTGATGTGAGAGTGGTGTAGAGGTGTGTGTTGGTGTGAGAGTGGTGTAGAGGTGTGTGTTGGTGTGTGCATGTGTAGGTGAAGAACAGCCCTTAAGAAGTAAATCAGATCAGTCTCACGTCAGATTTATACATTCATCCGTGTTTCTAAAATATCAAATTTTGAAGTTGTTCCAAATGTCAAATTTTAAAGTATTTAATGTTAAGTCTAGGCAACATCTCTGAATTCTTAAGGTTAGGCATTAACTCTGAATGGTTAAGCTTAGGCATTAACTCTGAAATCTTAAGGTGAGGCATTAACTCTGAATGGTTAAGGTGAGTGTTAAGGTTTGGGATCGGTTTAAAACAAAAGTCTCAAAAACAACTTTCTATTGCTGGATTTGAACATGCAACCTTTTGCACACGCTCACACCCATCTGCCATCGCAGTCCACAACACCCAGCAAAACCAATACCTACTTGAAGGTCACAGCGCTCACTGTTGCTCCTAGTGGCTAGTTTCCACGTCATCTCCCGACGTCCCCAGACATGGATGGACGTGGAATACGGATTTGTATCACAGGTGACCTGGCTGCCCACTCCACCCTGACAGCTCCGGTGACGAGACCCCAGGCACGATGTGTGTTTAGCTGTAGGCCCATGATCACTGACTTCCACCACTCTAATTAGACTTTGAGCTGCGGTGTGTGTGTGTGTGTGTGTGTGTGTGTGTGTGTGTGTGTGTGTGTGTGTGTGTGTGTGTGTGTGTGTGAGGGTCTTTGATTTATAAGGAGACTTCTCACAAATTCTAACTCTGAAGGGCTGTTTTAATACTAGATTTGAGGTAAAGCCAAGTCTGAGGGGACATTATAGGTGTGTGCGTGTGGTTTGTATGTGTGTGCGTGTGTACATGGGACCGGAACTTAGAGGTGGAAGTCCCACATACACATGTACACATGAACGCACGCAAGCACACACACAGACCAACCAAACCTGTTAACCACAAACGTAGATTTCTGTTGCTTAGATGTTCGTAGTCACCACATAATCATCCCTAAACATCCCTATACTCTTCCTTAAAGTGTACTATAGCAGAAAGCACTTGTAACTTTCTCTGATGACGCATGTTCAGCTGGGAATGAATCAGGCATTTTGAGGCAAGGCGTTTTCTACCCTGGTAAAGGGACGCTCTTGGTCTCTCAGTATCTCAGCGCAGTGGCGGCACAGCAACAAGCCTCTCACATTTCATTTCCCACAATCCTGTGAGGAGAGGTGGCTTTCCCTGAGGGAGTCACCCGATACAAAGGAGTGTTTAGCTTTCCAGAGTTCCAGAGGAGAGAGAGAGAAAGAACAGACTCCCTGGGCCTGTCTGGTGGATTCCTCTCTTCTCTTCCTCTCCTCTCCTCTCCTCTCCTCTCCTCTCCTCTCCTCTCCTCTCCTCTCCTCTCCTCTCTCTTCTGCTCTTCTCTCCTCTGGAATAGTAAATAGCATGCACAACAGTGCTCCTTTGGGAAAGCCTTACCCTAGTTTTTACTCACCTTTTTGTACTTACAGTACCAGCTCTTTCTCTCTATTTAATTATCTGTCTGTCTATTCTAGAGTTCCCCAGATGGTGTGTGTGTGTGTGTGTGTGTGTGTGTGTGTGTGTGTGTGTGTGTGTGTGTGTGTGTGTGTGTGTGTGTGTGTGTGTGTGTGTGTGTGTGTGTGTGTGTGTGTGTGTGTGTGTGTGTGTTTGCGCGCAGGTAAATGGCTCAGTTGCCTGTAGTGTTTATATCTGTTTACGTTGGGGTCAGGGTTCAAAGGTACCTGTCCAAAGGTCAGGGGTCTAACCCAATACATGGGCTCTCTGTGTGAATCTCTAAACATTTAGTTTATCCTCTGTATGGGGGCACACACACACTCAGCATGTCTGACTTTTTACAAGTCATTTTAATCACCACAGGTTATGTGGGTCACCCCAGGCACTCTTTAAATAACACAAAGCCCAAATAGTCTCTCTGTACAGCTGAGAGACAGGCAGAATGGCCCAGACAGACAGTGTTGTGTCCAGTTCTCTGCGAGTTGTCTTTGCGTGTGTGTGTGTGTGTGTGTGCGTGTGTGTACAGGTGTGTGTAGGCCTGTTGCAGTGAGTCATGACCGCAGTCATGAGTCATGACCGCAGGTTGCTCATGGCCTGGTAGTCAGGTCTCTATTGTCCCTCCATCAGGTCCTAATGGCTTGTGGTACTCAGGACTCTATTGTCTCTCCATCAGGTCACTAATGGCCTGTGGTACTCAGGGCTCTATTGTCTCTCCATCAGGTCACTAATGGCCTTGGTCCTCAGGGCACTATTGTCCCTCCATCAGGTCCTAATGGTCTGGTACTCAGGGCTCTATTGTTCCTTCATCAGGTCCTAACTGCCTGGTACTCAGGGCTCTATTGTATCTCCTTCAGATCACTAATGGCCTGGTACTCAGGGCTCTATTGTCCCTCCATCAGGTCCTAACTCCCTGGAACTCGAGGGGTCAAACGAGGGGTTAATACAATAATAGGAAGGGAGTTGTAATCTATAACACACCTCGTTTATCCTCCTCAGGACTTTGAAGGGCCACACACACTGCGGCCCCAGCTTCCGGCAGGGCAAGCGGAGGGGTAGGTTTTGGGTCTAGAGCCAGACCCTGTCCCCCGGTACAAACACAGGGGCCTCACTGCGGTAGCGGTCAGCACTCCTCTTCTGCCATCCACTGGCTTGTTTGAGGGGTTCCTGGACGGCCCTCCAGGTTTCCTTGGAGCGCTGCACCCACTCCTCCACCGCAGGAGCCTCGGTCTGACTCGGATGCCAAGGTGCCAGGACCGGCTGGTAGCCCAACACACACTGAAATCGGGATTGGTTTGTCGAGGAGTGACGGAGTGAGTTCTGGGCCAACTCCGCCCATGGGATGTACCTAGACCACTCCCTTGGCCGGTCCTGGCAATATGACCGCAGAAACCCACCCACCTCTTGGTTCACTCTCTCCACCTGCCCATTACTCTCGGGGTGATAACCAGAGGTCAGGCTGACCGAGACCCCCAGACGCTCCATAAACGCCCTCCATACCCGGGATGTGAACTGGGGACCCCGATCAGAGACAATGTCTCGTGGGTAAATAGCGCCTCCGCAGTCTGTAGGGCTGTAGGGAGACCGGGCAACAGGAGAAGACGGCAGGACTTAGAAAACCGATCCACAACAACCAAGACCGTAGTGTTCCCCTGAGACGGGGGGGGGAGATCGGTCAGGAAATCCACTGACAAGTGAAACCATGGCCGTTGTGGAACGGGGAGGGGTTGTACTTCCCTCTAGGAAGGTGCCTAGGAGACTTACTCTGGGTGCACACCGAACAGAAGGAGACATAAACCCTAACGTCCCTAGCCAAGGTGGCCCACCAATACTTCCCCCTGAGGCCCCGCACTGTCCTCGCCACCCCAGGATGACCCGAAGAGGGTAGGGTGTGAGCCCACCGAATCAGTTGGTCATGAACACTAAGCGGCAAGTACTTACGACTAGCTGGACACTGAGGAGGCACAGGTTCCGCCCGTAACGCCCGCTCGATGTCCGAGTCCACCTCCCATACCCCTGCTGCCACCAGCCTCGAGGCTGGAAGGATGGGAGAAGGCTCGGTGGAGCGATCCTCCGTCAGCTTTTGTGGTCAGGGAGCCTGGTCTATAAGACAGAGTGAACCTGAATCGGGTGAAGAACATGGCCCAACTTGCCTGACGCGGATTCAGTCTCCTAATAAAAATAAAATAAATGGGAGCGGGAGTGCTAGGTTATGGAACAAACAGAACCCTCTCCGAACGCCCGCGGGCAGCCAGCAGATTGCCCAGCCGGATAGACATGTCCATTAGTTTGTCAAGGGAGAGAGCGGTGTCCCGACACGCTAGCTCCCTGCGGACGTCCTCCCGGAGACTACACCGGTAGTGATCTATCAGGGCCCTGTCGTTCCACCCAGCCCCAGAGGCCAAGGTCCGGAACTCCAACGTGAAATCCTGCGCGCTCCTCTTCTCCTGCCTAAGATGGAACAGTCGCTCACCCGCCTCTCGGCCCTCTGGAGGGTGGTCAAACACGGCACGAAAGTGGCGGGTGAATTCTGCGTAGGGCTCCTTCGCCGAGTCTGGTCTATTGCCGAGTCTGGTCTATTCCAGACCGCGTTTGCCCACTCCAGAGCACGATCCGTCAGGCAGGAGACGAGGACACTCACCCTCTCCTCCCCCGAGGGAGTTGGCCTCACGGTTGACTGGTACAGTTCCAGCTGGAGCAAGAACCACTGACACCCAGCCGCCGCTCCATCATAATCCCTCGGGAGTGCAAGACGGAGAGTGGCGGCGCCGGAGGAGGAGGGAGGAGAAGGTGGATCCAGCGATGGAAGAACCGGAGGTGCAGAGAGGAGACCACTCCTCTCCCATCAGTCCATTCTCTCCATCATCTGGTCCATCGCCGATCCTATTCGATGGAGGACGGTGGTATGTTGGAGGACACGTTCCTCCATCGATGAAGCTGCTCCTGCTGACTCCATATTGAAGGTGCGGGATTCTGTAACGTCCGGGGTGTCGTGGGTGAGAAGTCAGGCGCAAGAAGCAGAGAGTTCAGGGTAGTGCTATACATTTTAATGCACAAAATTGGTGAACATACGCCAACCCCACGAAACACAGGGCCCATACCAAAACAAATGGGGGACTTAAACAGTCCAGCAAAACCCAAGAAAAGGGGAAAACACGGGGGACTTAAACAGTCCAGCAAAACCCAAGAAAAGGGGAAAACCGTGACACACAGACGTGTACACACGTACACCAAACAATCCCGCACAATAAAGCCTGTCCAATCAGCCTAAACCAAACACAGGTGAAACAATAAACAGAAAAGGGGAAAGGGGATCAGTGGCAGCTAGTAGGCCGTTGACGACGACCGCCGAGCGCCACCAGGCTCTAACCAATAGTGCAAATAAGGTAGTAGGTGAACAATAGGTAAGTAAAGAAATAAAACAACAGTAAATAGACAGACTATATACAGTAGCGAGACTATAAAAGTAGCGAGGCTACATACAGACACCGGTTAGTCAGGCTGATTGAGGTAGCATGTACATGTAGATGGTTAACGTGACTATGCATATATGATGAACAGAGAGTAGCAGTAGCGTAAAAGAGGGGTTGGCAGGTGGTGGTTGGCAGGACACAATGCAGATAGCCCAGTTAGCCAATGTGTGGGAGCACTGGTTGGTCGGCCCAATTGAGGTAGTATGTACATGAATGTATAGTTAAAGTGACTATGCTTATATGATAAACAGAGAGTAGCAGCAGCGTAAAAAGAGTGGTTCGGGGTGTTGGCAGGGCACAAAATGCATATAGTCCGGGTAGCCATTTGATTAGCTGTTCAGGAGTCTTATGGCTTGGGGATAAAAACTGTTGAGAAGCCTTTTTGTCCTAGACTTGGTACTCTGGTACCGCTTGCCGCGCGGTAGTAGAGAGAACAGTCTATGACTGGGGTGGCTGTGGTCTTTGACAATTTTTAGGGCCTTCCTCTGACACCGCCTGGTGTAGAGGTCCTGGATGGCAAGCGGCTTAGCCCCAGTGATGTACTGGGCCGTACGCACTACCCTCTGTAGTGCCTTGCGGTCAGAGGACGAGCAATTGCCGTACCATGCAGTGATGCAACCAGTCAGGATGCTCTCGATGTTGCAGCTGTAGAATATTTTGAGGATCTCAGGACCCATAACAAATCTTTTTAGTTTCCTGAGGGGGAATAGGCTTTGTCGTGCCCTTTTCACGACTGTCTTGGGGGGTTTGGACCATTCTAGTTTGATGTTAATGAGGACACCAAGGAACTTGAAGCTCTCAACCTGCTCCTCTACAGCCCCGTCGATGAGAATGGGGGTGTGCTTGGTCCTCCTTTTCCTGTAGTCCACAATCATCTCCTTAGTCTTGGTTACGTTGAGGGATAGGTTGTTATTCTGGCAGCACCCGGCCAGGTCTCTGACACTTCTCCCTATAGGCTGTCTCGTCGTTGTCTGTGATCAGGCTTACCACTGTTTTGTCCTCTGCAAATGTAATCATTGTGTTGGAGTTGTGCCTGGCCATGCAGTCGTGGGTGAACAGGGAGTACAGGAGGGGACTGAGCATGCACCACTGAGGAGCTCCAGGGTTGAGGATCAGTGTGGCAGATGTGTTGCTACCTACCCTCACCACCTGGGGGCGGCCCGTCAGGAAGTCCAGGTCCAGTTGCAGAGGGAGGTGTTTAGTCTCAGGATCCTTAGCTTAGTGATGAGCTTTGAGGGTACTATATTGTTGAACGCTGAGCTGTAGTCAATGAATAGCATTCTCACATAAGTGTTCCTTTTGTCCAGGTGGGAAAGGGCATTGTGGAGTGCAATAGAGATCGCATCATCTGTGGATCTGTTTGGGCGGTATGCAAATTGGAGTGGGTCTAGGGTTTCTGGGATAATGGTGTTGATGTGAGCCATTACCAACCTTTCAAAGCACTTCATGGCTATGGACGTGAGTGCTACATGTCTGTAGTCATTTATGCAGGTTACCTTTGTGTTCTTGGGCACAGGGACTATGGTGGTCAACTTGAAACATGTTGGTATTACAGACTCAATCAGGGACATGTTGAAAATGTCAGTGAAGACACCTGCCAGTTGGTCAGCACATGCCTGGAGCACACGTCCTGATAATCCATCTGGCCCCGCTGCCTTGTGTGTGTTGACCTGTTTAAAGGTCCTACTCACGCTACGGAGAGCGCGATCACACAGTCCGGAACAGCTGATGCTCTCATGCATGCCTCAGTGTTGCTTGCCTTGAAGTGAGCATAGAAGTGATTTAGCTCGTCTGGTAGGCTCATGTCACTGGGCAGCTCGCGGCTGTGCTTCCATTTGTAGTCTGTAATAGTTTGCAAGCCCTGCCACATAAGACGAGGGTCGGAGCCGGTGTAGTATGATTCAATCTTAGCCCTGTATTGACATTTTGCCTGTTTGATGGTCCGTCACAGGGCATAGCAGGATTTCTTGTAAGCTCCCTACTCGCCTTCTCCGGGTCCTGACCTGGCATTCGGCTCTTCGTCCTCTGTACCTGCATCGCTTCCTTTTGCAAATAATGTCGGTCCTGTGGGGTGTTTAGAGAATGTCTTGTGTGTCCTCCTTGTTGTTGAAGAAATCTTTGTCTAATCCGAGGTGAGTGATCGCTGTCCTGATATCTAGAAGCTATTTTTTGCCGTAAGATACGGTTGCAGAAACATTATGTACAAGTTAAGTTACAAATAACGGGAAAAAACCCACATAATAGCACAATTGGTTGGGCGCCCGTAAAACTGCTGCCATTTCTTCCGGCGCCATTTTATCAATGCATACGCGTGACATCTTTTCCCCCTGCCCCTGTTCATGCCCATTTGATATAATGAGCATTTCTAAATCAAAATGACTTGAGGATTGAGAAAAGTCTGATGGGTTAAAATGTGATCACTTGAAGAGAGAACAGTGTGTGTCTTCTGAGGCAAGGAAGCTTTTTTGCGATTTTCTCAAATCGTCAACAGCCTATAGTTGCATCATGCAGCCCATATATGCTTTGATTTTTACAACATTTTATGGTATGTATCATTCACAGCTAAAGTTGCCAAATAACTTCAAATCTAACAATAGGACCTATTTCAAATGATCGCTTTTATGCTCAATATAAACACTTCATATGCACACTTCCTCGTGAATATTGCAAATATATTTTATTCAGCTAAGTGAAATTATTTTCTTACTATACTATAAAATCGTATAATATAATGACATAGGACTTATAAGCATATCTTGTCTGCTAAATGAACAAGCCTACAGCCTATGGCATGGCGCATAGCCAGATACACACAGTAGACTAATTCATGTTCTGTTCTTCTGAAATACATTTTCTTCATATCATAATGTTTCTTTAGACCTGCATACATTTATTTTATTTGATTGTGATGGTGTATATTACATTGATTTATTATACTTTTAAAAGTAGACGTTCCAAAGACTTCCTTCTCTCCTATTGAGGGTAGACCAGAGTAAAACAGATCTTGTCTCTGAGGCTGCCCTGTTAATGCCTATTTGATCCAGGTGGGAAGAAAGCCAAGCAGAGCACCGAACAATGAGCACTGAGCGTTGGTAGTGATCAGAAATAAGGGCTTTGGATTTAGGTGGATGAGGATAGTTCTCTCTCCACATTAAACATTCATGGGTTGTAGAATTAGGCCTCAATGAGACCAATTTATTTTCCTCCTTCAGCTCTGAGCTAGTCTCTGGTTGGCCATAATAAAGTGGAGAACGAGTACATTCACCTTGAAGATGTGAAGGATTCTTGTATGTGACGTCTTTGATGTTTTATGTTCTATCCAGAAAAAGTACAAAAGGTGTTTTGTTGAATTGCGCGTTGAATTACTAATGTGCTTTATGGGCTGTGTATAAGTCTCATTTTCCTCAACAACTCTTGATCTTTGCACCTGACGCATAACGTGGATCATCGATTGTTTTCAGGGGGAAAACTAAAACACGCAAATCTTTGATATTGGAGCACATCACAAATACATGATCTGAATATTTTAGTTGAATACACAGGATGTGAACATTGAAACCTCAGATGAAGTATTAACACTTCAGCACTGACAAAGTAATATTCTCTGTTCAGGCTTCAACTGCCTGGTCTGGGATGTAGCTGCCACCTTGGTTTGCAACCATATCTTTAGCATACTATAGAGTGTAAAACACCAGAAGTAAGCAGGAGGCAAGGCAGGTTGAAGTGCTTAAAGTGTGGATTTATTTACAGCTCTTGGTGATCCAATGGTGAAGGCGTCATATCGGCTACAAAATATCAGTGAATAGTCATTGTAAATGTACAAGTATACACTGAGTATACAAAACATTAATCAAATCAAGTCAAATGTATTTATATAGCCCTTCGTACATCAGCTGATATCTCAAAGTGCTGTGCAGAAACCCAGCCTAAAACCCCAAACAGCAAGCAATGCAGGTGTAGAAGCACGGTGGCTAGGAAAAACTCCCTAGAAAGGCCAAAACCTAGGAAGAAACCTAGAGAGGAACCAGGCTATGTGGGGTGGCCAGTCCTCTTCTGGCTGTGCCGGGTGGAGATTATAACAGAACATGGTCAAGATGTTCAAATGTTCATAAATTACCAGCATGGTCAAATAATAATAAGGCAGAGCAGTTGAAACTGGAGCAGCAGCACAGTCAGGTGGACTGGGGACAGCAAGGAGTCATCATGTCAGGTATTCCTGGGGCATGGTCCTAGGGCTCAGGTCCTCCGAGAGAGAGAAAGAAAGAGAGAATTAGAGAGAGCATATGTGGGATGGCCAGTCCTCTTCTGGCTGTGCCGGGTGGAGATTATAACAGAACATGGCCAAGATGTTCAAATGTTCATAAATGACCAGCATGGTCGAATCATAATAAGGCAGAACAGTTGAAACTGGAGCAGCAGCACGGCCAGGTGGACTGGGGACAGCAAGGAGTCATCATGTCAGGTAGTCCTGGGGCATGGTCCTAGGGCTCAGGTCCTCCGAGAGAGAGAAAGAGAGAAGGAGAGAATTAGAGAACGCACACTTAGATTCACACAGGACACCGAATAGGACAGGAGAAGTACTCTAAATATAACAAATTGACCCTAGCCCCCCGACACATAAACTACTGCAGCATAAATACTGGAGGCTGAGACAGGAGGGGTCAGGAGACACTGTGACCCCACCCCATTAATAGACTGACCAGGTGAATCCAGGTGAAAGCTATGATCCCTTATTGATGTCACTTGTTAAATCCACTTCAATCAGTGTAGAGGAAGGGGAGGAGAAAGGTTAGAGAAGGATTGTTAAGCATTGAGACAATTGACATACACATTGTGTATGTGTGTCATTCAAAGGGTGAATGGGCAAGGCAAAAGATGTAAGTGCCTTTGAACGGGGTATGGTAGTAGGTGCCAGGAGCAATGGTCTGTGTCAAGAAACTGCAACGCTGCTGGGTTCTTAACACTCAACAGTTTCCTGTGTGTTTAAAGAATGGTCCACCACCCAAAAGACAGAGTCAACATGGGCCAGCATCCCTGTGCAGTGCTTTAGACACCTAGTATAGTCCATGCCCCAATGAATTGAGGCTGTTCTGAGGGCAAATGGGGGCGCAACTCAATATTATTGTAGGAAGGTGTTCGTAATGTTAGGTATACTCCGACTATATCCTGGCAACAGATAAAACAAAGGCCTCTGTGTCAGCCTTAACCTGTATTATCTGATACGACACAGCGCAGAAATACACAGCCTGCCGTTGAGAAATCACTTCTCCCCACCCAACCAATAAACGGGTTCTGCAATGTAAAAGGCTATTTCCATTTCTATTGTTAGACTGGTCAATGTATCTAAATCAGACCTACTGGTAGTAATGGTATTGCACTACAGTTCATCAACTGAAGACTTTTCATCATTTTCTTTCAACTCACAGTACTGTCTCCCAAAACGGCGCAGGCCACGTATTACTATGCATGCTCATGCACACGAGCTCATTCACATTTGTCGGGATGGAGAAACCAGACACACGCAAACAAAGGACATTGAGGAAATTGACAGAAAACGCTTAAATAGAATGATTTTTTTTTAAATGATGGGGATTAGGCTTATAGTAAGTTATTGCTGGTGATATTCAGTAATTAGCTGGGAATTGATAAAAACAAAGGGAAAATTAGTCACACAGTGAAACAATGAATGGGCCCAAATTCACCGGGAGCATAGGCCACATTCATGCCCCCTCTCTTCCATAACAGTTGGGTAATGGTCCCGTACTGATAAAACATTATGCTCTGTTGTTTAGGCCTCAACTGTAGCTACTATGATGAGCCACCTTGTTTTGTGACCACAGTCCAATCTTTTCCTCTTTAAATAGAAAAACAACATTTTCTACAAGTTCAGCACTAGTTCATTAAACTCAGTGTTTTGTCCTTCCTTTCTTTTTCTGCTTTCGTTCTTTTTGCTCTGGTCTGCAGTGCCAACCAGGACCAGTCTGTGCTGCTCCAACATCCATCCCGTGCCTAAGCCTCTCTGTGATCCAGACCAGAGCAGACCAGAGCAGGAGTCCAGCTCAATATGCTAGTAGGAATTCAGAGAAGGGTTACCTCCCCATTTTCCATGAGATGAGATACCCTCTCTACTGGTATTGGATTCACAGGCCAGTACTCCCAATAGTGAAGAGCTGCTGTAGTGTTCATGGTTCAAAAGCCCTTGTTGTATTGAAATAGTTTTCTTGAGTATGTAGCTCCTTGATTATTCAGCTTGTTCTGTGTCCTTGTATCATAGTTTCACTGTATGATGTTTTCTCAGAGAGCATTATGCAGCTTGATTATCTAAGGATGTTGCAGCTGTAACAGCTAACAGGGATCTAACGGGTGTCTAATATAGGTTAACAAGTGTGGAGATTTCTCAGTTAGAAAGATGCTGAGTCTCTGAGGTTTGTTTGTGTGTGTGGGTGTTTTCCCCATATAACGTGACTCAGAGTGCCTTGACACCACAATGACGACAGCTTCTCAGTGGAAGATACACTGGTGTGTGTGTGTGTGTGTGTGTGTGTGTGTGTGTGTGTGTGTGTGTGTGTGTGTGTGTGTGTGTGTGTGTGTGTGTGTGTGTGTGTGTGTGTGCGTGCGTGCATGTAAACGGAAACCAGACACAACTCTCTCTGTGGTGACTTACCCAGGGATATATACAGTACAACAACAGACCACAGAGCATGTGTGAGACAAACGAACCAAAACCCCGACCAAAGTAGATTACTCAATCTTACTGAGCTCCAAAACACAAAGCTACTAATTAGTTGAACTAAATGAGGCTAAGGACTGAAGCCTAAAACAGAATATATATAATGACTCATACAGGAGAGGCTACTTTCACATCTTCTCCGTATTAGGACGTTCATGTTGCCATGGTTCTGTTGTATATTTTGTATCTCCTTTTATGATCTGTTCTGACTTGTACTCAGATTAAGATCTATTGTTTTTACAGATGCACACACTTACGCATTGAGCGCGCGAGCACACACACACTTACACACACATGCCTACCCTACATACATAAATAGCCTGTAATGAGACAATGACACGGCATGGCAAGGCAACATTCCGCAGCCAGCCAGCCAGCCAGCCAGCCAGCCGGCCAGCCAGCCAGCCATGCTCTTAGAACAGTGTAGTCTGACGTGTTCTCCTCTCCTCAGCTCATAGAATCCACTGATAAGAGAGAAGGGATGACACCCACACACACAGACACAGACACACGTGCACACACGCACACACGCACACACACGCACACACACTCTGAGTTGGGAAGATGAGGGTGTGAGAAAACGGAATATTGTGTCAGAAGCAGCAAAGAGAGAGAACAAGACAACACACTCATATTTTGACCCAGGTTTAGTTTTCCAGAATACTTTACAGCAGTAAGATACACATGATTTAATTTTAGTGCTAGGGATCTTTCAGGAAACTCCCTCTAGTATTCTCCCCACATAGTGTTAAATGGCGTGATGGCTCTGGACATGATACAATACTGGTGCTAATCAACTGTAGTCTGAGCTCAGATATGTGCGGATGTATTATGGATATTTGTGGGGACGAACATACTCAACATCTGTTGTTGGTGTGACGTAATATCAGGATCAATCTGCTGTCAGTGATGATGAATGGGTGAGCGTGTGTGTATGTACAGGTGGATTGTGAGCGTGATACAGGGACCCATAGGGTTGGGCAGGGACCCATGTACTTAACTCCATCGGTAGACTGTGCACCGTAGAGCAGTTGTGTAGTGCTGTTGATATGAGCTGTCAGCAGTCCCAGGCTCTGACAGAGACAGAGAGAAACCTGCCCTGCTCTGTGAGAGAGACTGGCTCCTCGCTGTCTCCTGGGAATTCCAGACAGCTTAGATTGTTATCGGATCTGGAGACACCCTGCCGGTTTGGCCAATTCTCATTTCACCGCTCGAGCTGCACTGACAGGACCTTGCGATGAGTCAATCCGCTGACACATCTCTTCCGCTGTGTGTGCATGTGCGTGTGTGTGACCTGAGAGAGATCACGAAATGCTTCCCAAACGTGACAGCAACGTTGTGACAATGTCAAGCCGAGCCGTGCTTAACCAGTGTAGAATAGGATGCCATCAGAGCCGTGCTTACCCAGGGTAGAATAGGATGCCATCAGAGCCGTGCTTACCCAGGGTAGAATAGGATGCCATCAGAGCCGTGCTTACCCAGGGTAGAATAGGATGCCATCAGAGACGCGTTTTCGGCGTTATTTGTTCCGCATCAAAAGGTTCTGTCACCTCTCTGTCTAAGGGACGGCAGAGGTCAAAAGTAGTGCTGTTGAACTAATGGATTACAGTTGTCAAATCCTATGTGGTGTGACGTGAGGGAGAGGAAACATCTGAAGATAAAGGATCTTTCAAGTGTGCTGTGATTCATTAAGTTCAACATCCGAGACTATATAGCAGAGAGACAAACCCAAACCAACTTAACGAATGCCACAGCCATGTGTGTTGCTGCAGCACCTGTTCTCAAAGGAAAAACCTGAAGTCTTAAATCTTAACTTAAATGTATGTAACATTTATATCCTTGCCCTGGAATGTAAGCCTAGAACGGACGTTTAGTTCATGTATTGTCATTATATCCCTCTGGCTGTATTTGATCCATATCGCGGAAGATAAACCCAATTGAAATTGAACGTCAACGTTCCCACGTTGGCTACGTTCACAGTAAACGCTGCATATGTCAGCTCAACTGGGATTTTTTTGTTACATTTCTATCACGCAATCTGTAACACTTACAGCGATGCAGATTGAATAGAGCTCCTTATTGTACAGTCAGAAAGGATAAACTGAAATTGAAACTGATACATCAAGGTCTGTATATAAAACATTACACCATGGAAAATGTAAAAAGTCCTAGGAGTAATTTGGAATCCTTCACACCGCATTTACTTGGAATGTTTCTCATATGGTTCTGCAATTCTATTAGGTTTTATGCTAAGCCAACATCATCAATACGGCATTGTTTTGGAATACCCCCCCCCCCCCCCCCCTCATAAATGCATCCATCTTTCTTTGGTTTGGATTCCTCTATTGACTCATAAAGAAGTGGACCCTGCCCCCTATCCTCCTAGTCAGTATACAGGAACCACTAACCATATAGTAACGTTATGTAAAGTCCCAGTCAGTCATTTACTAGTCACTATATGTGAGTCCCAAATGGCACCCTGTTCCCAATATAGTGCACTACTTTTGACCAGGCTTATGACTCCCTAGTAATTATAAAGTGTACTACATTTGGTTAAAATAAATTGCAGGCAATAAAGGGAGTAGAGAGCCATTTTGGTCTTTTCAGACTTCCATAAAGGCGACACAACTTTAGCATTTGATGTGAATTTATTAATGAAGCCATCCACTCTTGTTTTACAGTTTTTTTCAATTGCTCACATGCATTGGTCAAAACTGGCCACATTGTCAAAACTCTTCACACAATCAGCAAAGCAGAAGTGTGTGTGAAATCCCTGAACTCTTTTCTCATTCATACTCCACTACCTGCAAAACTATATATTTGCAGCACATGTTTTCAAATGCTAACACACTGTTTCCAAAACTGTTAAAAACACATTCAAAACAGAATGATGGCAAATGTCGTGCATTTCTGCAGTAACCAGATTGAAACATATAGAAAATCTCATCAGAATATTTCATCATTCCAAACACAGCTGATTGCAATTTCAGCTGAAAGCCTACCCAAGTGTCCTGTTTTTAGTCTCGTTACCAAACAGACAAAAGAGGACGGCTTCGGAATGATTTAGTTTGGAAACATGGATCAAGGAAGACAGGTTGGTGGGGAAAGAAGAGTGGCAGGGAGAGGGAGAACGCGTGGAGGACAAAGGAGAGGAAGAACAAGAGCAGTGGTCTCTGATGAGATAAGGGCCACAATTATTGACCATGTTGTAAACCACGGTATCTCTTTGTGAGAGGCCAGTTTAAGGGTGCAACCAAATCTGCAGCGTTCAACAGTTGCATCAATAGTACACATTTTACGGCAAAACAACAGGTGAGATGTGCATCCTTCAATGATAATTGAACTACATATTACAGTACAATACAGTATGTTCACATTTTTACATGTACTGACATTTTGAAATATATTGATTGTTTTGTGTTTTTCAGTAGGATCCAAAGGTTGCCTCCCACAGCAGGGAGAGGCAGAATATTAACAGATGGGCAGATAATTGCCGTTGTTGACATGGTAATTGGCAACAAATTCGGGACAGAGTGCTGGCAGACAATATCACTTTTGGGAATGTGAATACTGTCAGCACAATGACAGTTGCCAGAGTCCTGGAGAAACATTAAATAAGGATGACGCAGTCGGACACTGCACCTTTTGAGAGAAACGGTGAACGTGTGTAAGAACTCCAGGTAAGATGCCTTTTCAATAACCAAACAGGGTACATCCACAGCTGTGCATAATGTAAAGTACTGTAAAAATGTGGCTTTACTGTATTTTAGAGAGTAAGGGAGATGGAAGCCAGGCAAACTGCACATACATTCATCTTTGTGGATGAAGCTGGATTTAACCTGGCCAAAACACGCCGCAGGGGAAGAAATGTGATTGGACAGAGAGCAACCGTGGATGTCCCGGGCCAGAGAGGAGCTAACATCACAATGTGTGCAGCACTGTCCACTGATGGTTTGCTGTTACACAAACCACTAATCGGCCCCTACAATACAGAGAGGCTCAGTTATTTTCTGGATGACCTGCATAATTGACTTGTGCCAGCGGAGGAGAGAGGGGCCAGAAACTCCCCTACCTTCGTTGTTGTGTGGGATAATGTGGCACTTCCCAGGATGTCAGTACTATTCCTGCCTCCATACACCCCCTTCCTAAACCCCATAGAGGAGTTTTCTCTGTGTGGAGGTGGAAGGTTTATGACCACCATCCACATGACCATATGTCCTTACTGGATGCCATGAACACTGGGTGTGGAGACACTTCTCCTGAAGACTGCCAGGGTGTGGAGACACTTCTCCTGAAGACTGCCAGGGTGTGGAGACACTTCTCCTGAAGACTGCCAGGGTGTGGAGACACTTCTCCTGAAGACTGCCAGGGTGTGGAGACACTTCTCGTGAAGACTGCCAGGGTGTGGAGACACTTCTCCTGAAGACTGCCAGGGTGTGGAGACACTTCTCCTGAAGACTGCCAGGGTGTGGAGACACTTCTCCTGAAGACTCATAGGGCGGGGAGACACTTCTCCTGAAGACTGCCAGGGTGTGGAGACACTTCTCCTGAAGACTGCCAGGGTGTGGAGACACTTCTCCTGAAGGCTGCCAGGGTGTGGAGACACTTCTCCTGAAGACTGCCAGGGTGTGGAGACACTTCTCCTGAAGACTGCCAGGGTGTGGAGACACTTCTCCTGAAGACTGCCAGGGTGTGGAGACACTTCTCCTGAAGGCTGCCAGGGTGTGGAGACACTTCTCCTGAAGACTCATAGGGCGGGGAGACACTTCTCCTGAAGACTGCCAGGGTGTGGAGACACTTCTCGTGAAGACTGCCAGGGTGTGGAGACACTTCTCCTGAAGACTACCAGGGTGTGGATACACTTCTCCTGAAGAATGCCAGGGTGTGGAGACACTTGTCCTGAAGACTGCCAGGGTGTGGAGACACTTCTCGTGAAGACTGCCAGGGTGTGGAGACACTTCTCGTGAAGACTGCCAGGGTGTGGATATACTTCTCCTGAAGAATGCCAGGGTGTGGAGACACTTCTCCTGAAGACTGCCAGGGTGTGGAGACACTTCTCCTGAAGACTGCCAGGGTGTGGAGACACTTCTCCTGAAGACTGCCAGGGTGTGCATTTCCAAGATGCATCGCCAGAGGAGACATGGGTTGTGATTTTAAATGAGAACTTGTGGCCAAATGCAGGAGAGAGAGAGAACTAGAACCGTCACAGTACTGTACAGTATGAGTGATTATACCATACATGTTGATGAGAACTAGAACCCTCACAGTACCGGACAGTATGAGTGATTATACTATACATGTTGATGAGAACTAGAACCCTCACAGTACTGTACAGTATGAGTGATTATACTGTACATGTTGATGAGAACTAGAACCCTCACAGTACTGTACAGTATGAGTGATTATACTAGACATGTTGATGAGAACTAGAACCCTCACAGTACTGTACAGTATGAGTGTTATACTAGACATGTTGATGAGAACTAGAACCCTCACAGTACTGTACAGTATGAGTGTTATACTAGACATGTTGATGAGAACTAGAACCCTCACAGTACTGTACAGTATGAGTGATTATACTATACATGTTGATGAGAACTAGAACCCTCACAGTACTGTACAGTATGAGTGATTATACTACACATGTTGATGAGAACTAGAACCCTCACAGTACTGTACAGTATGAGTGATTATACTACACATGTTGATGAGAACTAGAACCCTCACAGTACTGTACAGTATGAGTGATTATACTAGACATGTTGATGAGAACTAGAACCCTCACAGTACTGTACAGTATGAGTGATTATACTACACATGTTGATGAGAACTAGAACCCTCACAGTACTGTACAGTATGAGTGATTATAATGTACATGTTGATGAGAACTAGAACCCTCACAGTACTGTACAGTATGAGTGATTATACTGTACATGTTGATGAGAACTAGAACCCTCACAGTACTGTACAGTATGAGTGTTATACTAGACATGTTGATGAGAACTAGAACCCTCACAGTACTGTACAGTATGAGTGTTATACTAGACATGTTGATGAGAACTAGAACCCTCACAGTACTGTACAGTATGAGTGATTATACTATACATGTTGATGAGAACTAGAACCCTCACAGTACTGTACAGTATGAGTGATTATATTATACATGTTGATGAGAACTAGAACCCTCACAGTACTGTACAGTATGAGTGATTATACTATACATGTTAATGAGAACTAGAACCCTCACAGTACTGTACAGTATGAGTGTTATACTAGACATGTTGATGAGAACTAGAACCCTCACAGTACTGTACAGTATGAGTGATTTATACTACACATGTTGATGAGAACTAGAACCCTCACAGTACTGTACAGTATGAGTGTTATACTAGACGTTGATGAGAACTAGAACCCTCACAGTACTGTACAGTATGAGTGATTATACTAGACATGTTGATGAGAACTAGAACCCTCACAGTACTGTACAGTATGAGTGTTATACTAGACATGTTGATGAGAACTAGAACCCTCACAGTACTGTACAGTATGAGTGATTATACTAGACATGTTGATGAGAACTAGAACCCTCACAGTACTGTACAGTATGAGTGTTATACTAGACATGTTGATGAGAACTAGAACCCTCACAGTACTGTACAGTATGAGTGATTATACTACACATGTTGATGAGAACTAGACCCCTCACAGTACTGTACAGTATGAGTGATTATACTACACATGTTGATGAGAACTAGAACCCTCACAGTACTGTACAGTATGAGTGATTATACTACACATGTTGATGAGAACTAGAACCCTCACAGTACTGTACTGTATGAGTGTTATACTAGACGTTGATGAGAACTAGAACCCTCACAGTACTGTACAGTATGAGTGATTATACTAGACATGTTGATGAGAACTAGAACCCTCACAGTACTGTACAGTATGAGTGATTATACTACACATGTTGATGAGAACTAGAACCCTCACAGTACTGTACAGTATGAGTGATTATACTACACATGTTGATGAGAACTAGAACCCTCACAGTACTGTACAGTATGAGTGATTATACTAGACATGTTGATGAGAACTAGAACCCTCACAGTACTGTACAGTATGAGTGATTATACTACACATGTTGATGAGAACTAGAACCCTCACAGTACTGTACAGTATGAGTGTTATACTAGACATGTTGATGAGAACTAGAACCCTCACAGTACTGTACAGTATGAGTGATTATACTACACATGTTGATGAGAACTAGAACCCTCACAGTACTGTACAGTATGAGTGATTATACTAGACATGTTGATGAGAACTAGAACCCTCACAGTACTGTACAGTATGAGTGATTATACTACACATGTTGATGAGAACTAGAACCCTCACAGTACTGTACAGTATGAGTGATTATACTGTACATGTTGATGAGAACTAGAACCCTCACAGTACTGTACAGTATGAGTGTTATACTAGACATGTTGATGAGAACTAGAACCCTCACAGTACTGTACAGTATGAGTGATTATACTACACATGTTGATGAGAACTAGAACCCTCACAGTACTGTACAGTATGAGTGATTATACTACACATGTTGATGAGAACTAGAACCCTCACAGTACTGTACAGTATGAGTGATTATACTAGACATGTTGATGAGAACTAGAACCCTCACAGTACTGTACAGTATGAGTGATTATACTACACATGTTGATGAGAACTAGAACCCTCACAGTACTGTACAGTATGAGTGATTATACTACACATGTTGATGAGAACTAGAACCCTCACAGTACTGTACAGTATGAGTGATTATACTAGACGTTGATGAGAACTAGAACCCTCACAGTACTGTACAGTATGAGTGATTATACTACACATGTTGATGAGAACTAGAACCCTCACAGTACTGTACAGTATGAGTGATTATACTAGACATGTTGATGAGAACTAGAACCCTCACAGTACTGTACAGTATGAGTGTTATACTAGACATGTTGATGAGAACTAGAACCCTCACAGTACTGTACAGTATGAGTGTTATACTATACATGTTGATGAGAACTAGAACCCTCACAGTACTGTACAGTATGAGTGATTATACTAGACATGTTGATGAGAACTAGAACCCTCACAGTACTGTACAGTATGAGTGATTATACTACACATGTTGATGAGAACTAGAACCCTCACAGTACTGTACAGTATGAGTGATTATACTAGACATGTTGATGAGAACTAGAACCCTCACAGTACTGTACAGTATGAGTGATTATACTAGACATGTTGATGAGAACTAGAACCCTCACAGTACTGTACAGTATGAGTGATTATACTACACATGTTGATGAGAACTAGAACCCTCACAGTACTGTACAGTATGAGTGATTATACTACACATGTTGATGAGAACTAGAACCCTCACAGTACTGTACAGTATGAGTGATTATACTACACATGTTGATGAGAACTAGAACCCTCACAGTACTGTACAGTATGAGTGATTATACTAGACATGTTGATGAGAACTAGAACCCTCACAGTACTGTACAGTATGAGTGATTATACTACACATGTTGATGAGAACTAGAACCCTCACAGTACTGTACAGTATGAGTGATTATAATGTACATGTTGATGAGAACTAGAACCCTCACAGTACTGTACAGTATGAGTGATTATACTGTACATGTTGATGAGAACTAGAACCCTCACAGTACTGTACAGTATGAGTGATTATACTACACATCTTGATGAGAACTAGAACCCTCACAGTACTGTACAGTATGAGTGATTATACTACACATGTTGATGAGAACTAGAACCCTCACAGTACTGTACAGTATGAGTGATTATAATGTATATGTTGATGAGAACTAGAACCCTCACAGTACTGTACAGTATGAGTGATTATACTACACATCTTGATGAGAACTAGAACCCTCACAGTACTGTACAGTATGAGTGATTATACTAGACATGTTGATGAGAACTAGAACCCTCACAGTACTGTACAGTATGAGTGATTATACTACACATGTTGATGAGAACTAGAACCCTCACAGTACTGTACAGTATGAGTGATTATACTACACATGTTGATGAGAACTAGAACCCTCACAGTACTGTACAGTATGAGTGATTATACTACACATGTGGATGAGAACTAGAACCCTCACAGTACTGTACAGTATGAGTGATTATACTAGACATGTTGATGAGAACTAGAACCCTCACAGTACTGTACAGTATGAGTGATTATACTACACATGTTGATGAGAACTAGAACCCTCACAGTACTGTACAGTATGAGTGATTATACTGTACATGTTGATGAGAACTAGAACCCTCACAGTACTGTACAGTATGAGTGTTATACTAGACATGTTGATGAGAACTAGAACCCTCACAGTACTGTACAGTATGAGTGATTATACTACACATGTTGATGAGAACTAGAACCCTCACAGTACTGTACAGTATGAGTGATTATACTACACATGTTGATGAGAACTAGAACCCTCACAGTACTGTACAGTATGAGTGATTATACTAGACATGTTGATGAGAACTAGAACCCTCACAGTACTGTACAGTATGAGTGATTATACTACACATGTTGATGAGAACTAGAACCCTCACAGTACTGTACAGTATGAGTGATTATACTACACATGTTGATGAGAACTAGAACCCTCACAGTACTGTACAGTATGAGTGATTATACTAGACGTTGATGAGAACTAGAACCCTCACAGTACTGTACAGTATGAGTGATTATACTACACATGTTGATGAGAACTAGAACCCTCACAGTACTGTACAGTATGAGTGATTATACTAGACATGTTGATGAGAACTAGAACCCTCACAGTACTGTACAGTATGAGTGTTATACTAGACATGTTGATGAGAACTAGAACCCTCACAGTACTGTACAGTATGAGTGTTATACTATACATGTTGATGAGAACTAGAACCCTCACAGTACTGTACAGTATGAGTGATTATACTAGACATGTTGATGAGAACTAGAACCCTCACAGTACTGTACAGTATGAGTGATTATACTACACATGTTGATGAGAACTAGAACCCTCACAGTACTGTACAGTATGAGTGATTATACTAGACATGTTGATGAGAACTAGAACCCTCACAGTACTGTACAGTATGAGTGATTATACTAGACATGTTGATGAGAACTAGAACCCTCACAGTACTGTACAGTATGAGTGATTATACTACACATGTTGATGAGAACTAGAACCCTCACAGTACTGTACAGTATGAGTGATTATACTACACATGTTGATGAGAACTAGAACCCTCACAGTACTGTACAGTATGAGTGATTATACTACACATGTTGATGAGAACTAGAACCCTCACAGTACTGTACAGTATGAGTGATTATACTAGACATGTTGATGAGAACTAGAACCCTCACAGTACTGTACAGTATGAGTGATTATACTACACATGTTGATGAGAACTAGAACCCTCACAATACTGTACAGTATGAGTGATTATAATGTACATGTTGATGAGAACTAGAACCCTCACAGTACTGTACAGTATGAGTGATTATACTGTACATGTTGATGAGAACTAGAACCCTCACAGTACTGTACAGTATGAGTGATTATACTACACATCTTGATGAGAACTAGAACCCTCACAGTACTGTACAGTATGAGTGATTATACTACACATGTTGATGAGAACTAGAACCCTCACAGTACTGTACAGTATGAGTGATTATAATGTATATGTTGATGAGAACTAGAACCCTCACAGTACTGTACAGTATGAGTGATTATACTACACATCTTGATGAGAACTAGAACCCTCACAGTACTGTACAGTATGAGTGATTATACTAGACATGTTGATGAGAACTAGAACCCTCACAGTACTGTACAGTATGAGTGATTATACTACACATGTTGATGAGAACTAGAACCCTCACAGTACTGTACAGTATGAGTGATTATACTACACATGTTGATGAGAACTAGAACCCTCACAGTACTGTACAGTATGAGTGATTATACTACACATGTGGATGAGAACTAGAACCCTCACAGTACTGTACAGTATGAGTGATTATACTAGACATGTTGATGAGAACTAGAACCCTCACAGTACTGTACAGTATGAGTGATTATACTACACATGTTGATGAGAACTAGAACCCTCACAGTACTGTACAGTATGAGTGATTATACTGTACATGTTGATGAGAACTAGAACCCTCACAGTACTGTACAGTATGAGTGTTATACTAGACATGTTGATGAGAACTAGAACCCTCACAGTACTGTACAGTATGAGTGATTATACTACACATGTTGATGAGAACTAGAACCCTCACAGTACTGTACAGTATGAGTGATTATACTACACATGTTGATGAGAACTAGAACCCTCACAGTACTGTACAGTATGAGTGATTATACTAGACATGTTGATGAGAACTAGAACCCTCACAGTACTGTACAGTATGAGTGATTATACTACACATGTTGATGAGAACTAGAACCCTCACAGTACTGTACAGTATGAGTGATTATACTACACATGTTGATGAGAACTAGAACCCTCACAGTACTGTACAGTATGAGTGATTATACTAGACGTTGATGAGAACTAGAACCCTCACAGTACTGTACAGTATGAGTGATTATACTACACATGTTGATGAGAACTAGAACCCTCACAGTACTGTACAGTATGAGTGATTATACTAGACATGTTGATGAGAACTAGAACCCTCACAGTACTGTACAGTATGAGTGTTATACTAGACATGTTGATGAGAACTAGAACCCTCACAGTACTGTACAGTATGAGTGTTATACTATACATGTTGATGAGAACTAGAACCCTCACAGTACTGTACAGTATGAGTGATTATACTAGACATGTTGATGAGAACTAGAACCCTCACAGTACTGTACAGTATGAGTGATTATACTACACATGTTGATGAGAACTAGAACCCTCACAGTACTGTACAGTATGAGTGATTATACTAGACATGTTGATGAGAACTAGAACCCTCACAGTACTGTACAGTATGAGTGATTATACTAGACATGTTGATGAGAACTAGAACCCTCACAGTACTGTACAGTATGAGTGATTATACTACACATGTTGATGAGAACTAGAACCCTCACAGTACTGTACAGTATGAGTGATTATACTACACATGTTGATGAGAACTAGAACCCTCACAGTACTGTACAGTATGAGTGATTATACTACACATGTTGATGAGAACTAGAACCCTCACAGTACTGTACAGTATGAGTGATTATACTAGACATGTTGATGAGAACTAGAACCCTCACAGTACTGTACAGTATGAGTGATTATACTACACATGTTGATGAGAACTAGAACCCTCACAGTACTGTACAGTATGAGTGATTATAATGTACATGTTGATGAGAACTAGAACCCTCACAGTACTGTACAGTATGAGTGATTATACTGTACATGTTGATGAGAACTAGAACCCTCACAGTACTGTACAGTATGAGTGATTATACTACACATCTTGATGAGAACTAGAACCCTCACAGTACTGTACAGTATGAGTGATTATACTACACATGTTGATGAGAACTAGAACCCTCACAGTACTGTACAGTATGAGTGATTATAATGTACATGTTGATGAGAACTAGAACCCTCACAGTACTGTACAGTATGAGTGATTATACTACACATCTTGATGAGAACTAGAACCCTCACAGTACTGTACAGTATGAGTGATTATACTAGACATGTTGATGAGAACTAGAACCCTCACAGTACTGTACAGTATGAGTGATTATACTACACATGTTGATGAGAACTAGAACCCTCACAGTACTGTACAGTATGAGTGATTATACTACACATGTTGATGAGAACTAGAACCCTCACAGTACTGTACAGTATGAGTGATTATACTACACATGTGGATGAGAACTAGAAACCTCACAGTACTGTACAGTATGAGTGATTATACTAGACATGTTGATGAGAACTAGAACCCTCACAGTACTGTACAGTATGAGTGATTATACTAGACATGTTGATGAGAACTAGAACCCTCACAGTACTGTACAGTATGAGTGATTATACTACACATGTTGATGAGAACTAGAACCCTCACAGTACTGTACAGTATGAGTGATTATACTACACATGTTGATGAGAACTAGAACCCTCACAGTACTGTACAGTATGAGTGATTATACTACACATGTTGATGAGAACTAGAACCCTCACAGTACTGTACAGTATGAGTGTTATACTAGACATGTTGATGAGAACTAGAACCCTCACAGTACTGTACAGTATGAGTGATTATACTACACATGTTGATGAGAACTAGAACCCTCACAGTACTGTACAGTATGAGTGATTATATTATACATGTTGATGAGAACTAGAACCCTCACAGTACTGTACAGTATGAGTGTTATACTAGACATGTTGATGAGAACTAGAACCCTCACAGTACTGTACAGTATGAGTGATTATACTACACATGTTGATGAGAACTAGAACCCTCACAGTACTGTACAGTATGAGTGATTATATTATACATGTTGATGAGAACTAGAACCCTCACAGTACTGTACAGTATGAGTGATTATACTACACATGTTGATGAGAACTAGAACCCTCACAGTACTGTACAGTATGAGTGATTATATTATACATGTTGATGAGAACTAGAACCCTCACAGTACTGTACAGTATGAGTGTTATACTACACATGTTGATGAGAACTAGAACCCTCACAGTACTGTACAGTATGAGTGATTATATTATACATGTTGATGAGAACTAGAACCCTCACAGTACTGTACAGTATGAGTGTTATACTAGACATGTTGATGAGAACTAGAACCCTCACAGTACTGTACAGTATGAGTGATTATACTACACATGTTGATGAGAACTAGAACCCTCACAGTACTGTACAGTATGAGTGATTATAATGTACATCTTGATGAGAACTAGAACCCTCACAGTACTGTACAGTATGAGTGATTATACTACACATGTTGATGAGAACTAGAACCCTCACAGTACTGTACAGTATGAGTGATTATAATGTACATGTTGATGAGAACTAGAACCCTCACAGTACTGTACAGTATGAGTGATTATACTACACATGTTGATGAGAACTAGAACCCTCACAGTACTGTACAGTATGAGTGATTATACTACACATGTGGATGAGAACTAGAACCCTCACAGTACTGTACAGTATGAGTGATTATACTAGACATGTTGATGAGAACTAGAACCCTCACAGTACTGTACAGTATGAGTGATTATACTAGACATGTTGATGAGAACTAGAACCCTCACAGTACTGTACAGTATGAGTGATTATACTACACATGTTGATGAGAACTAGAACCCTCACAGTACTGTACAGTATGAGTGATTATACTACACATGTTGATGAGAACTAGAACACTCACAGTACTGTACAGTATGAGTGATTATACTACACATGTTGATGAGAACTAGAACCCTCACAGTACTGTACAGTATGAGTGATTATATTATACATGTTGATGAGAACTAGAACCCTCACAGTACTGTACAGTATGAGTGATTATACTACACATGTTGATGAGAACTAGAACCCTCACAGTACTGTACAGTATGAGTGATTATATTATACATGTTGATGAGAACTAGAACCCTCACAGTACTGTACAGTATGAGTGTTATACTACACATGTTGATGAGAACTAGAACCCTCACAGTACTGTACAGTATGAGTGATTATATTATACATGTTGATGAGAACTAGAACCCTCACAGTACTGTACAGTATGAGTGTTATACTAGACATGTTGATGAGAACTAGAACCCTCACAGTACTGTACAGTATGAGTGTTATACTAGACATGTTGATGAGAACTAGAACCCTCACAGTACTATACAGTATGAGTGATTATACTACACATGTTGATGAGAACTAGAACCCTCACAGTACTGTACAGTATGAGTGATTATACTACTACACATGTTGATGAGAACTAGAACCCTCACAGTACTATACAGTATGAGTGTTATACTAGACATGTTGATGAGAACTAGAACCCTCACAGTACTGTACAGTATGAGTGTTATACTAGACATGTTGATGAGAACTAGAACCCTCACAGTACTGTACAGTATTAGTGTTATACTAGACATGTTGATGAGAACTAGAACCCTCACAGTACTGTACAGTATGAGTGTTATACTAGACATGTTGATGAGAACTAGAACCCTCACAGTACTGTACAGTATGAGTGATTATACTATACATGTTGATGAGAACTAGAACCCTCACAGTACTGTACAGTATGAGTGTTATACTAGACATGTTGATGAGAACTAGAACCCTCACAGTACTGTACAGTATGAGTGTTATACTAGACATGTTGATGAGAACTAGAACCCTCACAGTACTGTACAGTATGAGTGTTATACTAGACATGTTGATGAGAACTAGAACCCTCACAGTACTGTACAGTATGAGTGATTATACTAGACATGTTGATGAGAACTAGAACCCTCACAGTACTGTACAGTATGAGTGATTATACTGTACATGTTGATGAGAACTAGAACCCTCACAGTACTGTACAGTATGAGTGATTATACTAGACATGTTGATGAGAACTAGAACCCTCACAGTACTGTACAGTATGAGTGTTATATTAGACATGTTGATGAGAACTAGAACCCTCACAGTACTGTACAGTATGAGTGATTATAATGTACATGTTGATGAGAACTAGAACCCTCACAGTACTGTACAGTATGAGTGATTATACTAGACATGTTGATGAGAACTAGAACCCTCACAGTACTGTACAGTATGAGTGATTATACTACACATGTTGATGAGAACTAGAACCCTCACAGTACTGTACAGTATGAGTGATTATACTAGACATGTTGATGAGAACTAGAACCCTCACAGTACTGTACAGTATGAGTGATTATACTATACATGTTGATGAGAACTAGAACCCTCACAGTACTGTACAGTATGAGTGATTATACTACACATGTTGATGAGAACTAGAACCCTCACAGTACTGTACAGTATGAGTGATTATACTAGACATGTTGATGAGAACTAGAACCCTCACAGTACTGTACAGTATGAGTGATTATACTACACATGTTGATGAGAACTAGAACCCTCACAGTACTGTACAGTATGAGTGATTATACTATACATGTTGATGAGAACTAGAACCCTCACAGTACTGTACAGTATGAGTGATTATACTACACATGTTGATGAGAACTAGAACCCTCACAGTACTGTACAGTATGAGTGATTATACTAGACATGTTGATGAGAACTAGAACCCTCACAGTACTGTACAGTATGAGTGTTATACTACACATGTTGATGAGAACTAGAACCCTCACAGTACTGTACAGTATGAGTGTTATACTAGACATGTTGATGAGAACTAGAACCCTCACAGTACTGTACAGTATGAGTGATTATACTAGACGTTGATGAGAACTAGAACCCTCACAGTACTGTACAGTATGAGTGATTATACTAGACATGTTGATGAGAACTAGAACCCTCACAGTACTGTACAGTATGAGTGATTATACTAGACATGTTGATGAGAACTAGAACCCTCACAGTACTGTACAGTATGAGTGTTATACTAGACATGTTGATGAGAACTAGAACCCTCACAGTACTGTACAGTATGAGTGATTATACTACACATGTTGATGAGAACTAGAACCCTCACAGTACTGTACAGTATGAGTGTTATACTACACATGTTGATGAGAACTAGAACCCTCACAGTACTGTACAGTATGAGTGATTATACTATACATGTTGATGAGAACTAGAACCCTCACAGTACTGTACAGTATGAGTGATTATACTACACATGTTGATGAGAACTAGAACCCTCACAGTACTGTACAGTATGAGTGTTATACTAGACATGTTGATGAGAACTAGAACCCTCACAGTACTGTACAGTATGAGTGATTATACTATACATGTTGATGAGAACTAGAACCCTCACAGTACTGTACAGTATGAGTGTTATACTAGACATGTTGTTTTCTTTTTTATTATTATTGCAGCCCTGGAATTTCAGGAATTTGTTTGTTGTTTCAACTTTTATTTTTCACAAGTAAATTACTATATGCAAAGATCTAGAAAAAATAAGGGCTATTGAAGCAAATTGCTGCATTTCTGATTCATTCTTGTTACATATACTTTAGTACGGTCAATAAAGTGAAAAGGTGTTATTATTATTCTAGGATGTAATACTGATTTATGTGAAAAATCATTCAAACTTCAAAGAGAAGTTCATTTATGTAATGCTCCCTGTTAGTGTTTTTTAGGTCAGTGTGTTATGAGTGACAATGTAGGCTTTCTGAGTGAGAATTGTCGACAGTGTTATGGTCGTACAAGCTTATTTTGAGACATATATGAAGTGTTTTGGTGGTTAGAGTGAGTTTTGGAGGTGAGATTAATTGTTTGGCCAAGATGCATGTTGGTAATGCAGACTGTGTGAAGAGTTTTGAAAAAGTGGTTCAGCAGTATTGGCTGATGCTTGTCAGCAAAAAAACTGTAATTGGATGGTCAGTGACCATGAGATGCAGCGTTTTTCACGGTATTCTCCTAAACAGGAAGTGGGTCAGAGCTGTACCAGACTGTACCAGACTCTCTTTTTTTTATCACTATTGACTGTCATTGACGTGTGTGTGTGCCTGTGTGACAGCGTGCATTTGTGTGCAAGTATGTGTGGTATCAAACTGCACTCATGGCATTTTGTTCCCAGCCAACGAAGGCTAAATTAGCAATCATCTCACCGTAGGAGACTCTGGCTTCTAATCTATAATTCACTCTCCCAAACGGTTTCATATGCATGTGGATTTTGGAGGCGTGTAGATTCCGCTGTGGCAGAAAATGCTCCCCAGTGGTAATAATACTAATGACGATAACCCAGGTGGCAAATATTACTGCTCGGCTCTGACCCACTGAATTATGGGCCAAATGGAGAGGAGGGAGGGAGGGAGGGAGGGAGGGAGGGAGGGAGGGAGGGAGGGAGGGAGGGATGGAAGGAGGGAGGGAGAGATGGAGGGAGAGATGGAGGGAGGGAGAGATGGAGGGAGGGAGGGAGAGATGGAGGGAGAGATGGAGGGAGGGAGAGATGGAAGGAGGGAGGGAGAGATGGAGGGAGAGATGGAGGGAGGGAGAGATGGAGGGAGGGAGAGAGAGATGAAGGGAGAGATGGAGGGAGAGAGAGATGAAGGGAGAGATGGAGGGAGAGATGGAGGGAGGGAGAGATGGAAGGAGGGAGGGAGGGAGGGAGGGAGGGAGGGAGGGAGGGAGGGAGGGAGGGAGGGAGGGAGGGAGGGAGAGATGGAGGGAGGGAGAGATGGGAGGGAGAGATGGAGGGAGGGAGAGATGGGAGGGAGGGAGGGAGAGAGAGATGGAGGGAGGGAGAGAGAGATGGAGGGAGGGAGACTTGGAGGGAGGGAGGGAGACCTTGTTGTAGCGCTGTCCTTCGAATTTAAAAGCATGTGGTTGGTCCACCACCTCTACTGTCTGTCTCTTCACACTGTAGCTCATGAGAGGAAGTCATATGATATTCTTTCTGATGACCCTATTATGACCTCTTATAATGCTGGAGCTTTTCTTAAATAAACATTTATTCTCATTTGATAGCAGCAAAACAACACTGTATGATTGGCCTTAACCGTTTCCATCTATGTGGGAGATTGTATTTTGTTTGGACAATTAGTGAGAATAGATTAGTCTGATTGATTCTGACTAACTACAAAAAAAATATATATTTTAAAAAGCACAATATTAATTTGCTTCTCACAGGATTCATTTCAATGAATAAAATATGCTGGCCACATAGCTGATACAGACCTGGGTTCAAATACTTTTTGAAATTATTTCAAATACTTTCACTGTGCTTGATTGATCTTGCCTGGCTTGATGAAACCATTAGAAAAGTCCCATATGTGCAAACCCCACCTACCTAGCACTCCAAACAGACTCAAGCAAACGCTCAAAGTGTTTCAAAGATTTGAAACCAGGTGTTTAGCTGCATGTTTAACTCCACCTTCATCCCCTTACACACACACACACAAACTCCACCTTTATCCCTTTCCCACTGAGTTAGTATATACAGGGCCTTGCGAAAGTATTCGGCCCCCTTGAACTTTGCGACCTTTTGCCACATTTCAGGCTTCAAACATAAAGATATAAAACTGTATTTTTTTGTGAAGAATCAACAACAAGTGGGACACAATCATGAAGTGGAACGACATTTATTGGATATTTCAAACTTTTTTAACAAATCAAAAACTGAAAAATTGGGCGTGCAAAATTATTCAGCCCCCTTAAGTTAATACTTTGTAGCGCCACCTTTTGCTGCGATTACAGCTGTAAGTCGCTTGGGGTATGTCTCTATCAGTTTTGCACATCGAGAGACTGACATTTTTTCCCATTCCTCCTTGCAAAACAGCTCGAGCTCAGTGAGGTTGGATGGAGAGCATTTGTGAACAGCAGTTTTCAGTTCTTTCCACAGATTCTCGATTGGATTCAGGTCTGGAGTTTGACTTGGCCATTCTAACACCTGGGTATGTTTATTTTTGAACCATTCCATTGTAGATTTTGCTTTATGTTTTGGATCATTGTCTTGTTGGAAGACAAATCTCCGTCCCAGTCTCAGGTCTTTTGCAGACCATCAGGTTTTCTTCCAGAATGGTCCTGTATTTGGCTCCATCCATCTTCCCATCAATTTCAACCATCTTCCCTGTCCCTGCTGAAGAAAAGCAGGCCCAAACCATGATGCTGCCACCACCATGTTTGACAGTGGGGATGGTGTGTTCAGCTGTGTTGCTTTTACGCCAAACATAATGTTTTGCATTGTTGCCAAAAAGTTCAATTTTGGTTTCATCTGACCAGAGCACCTTCTTCCACATGTTTGGTGTGTCTCCCAGGTGGCCTGTGGCAAACTTTAAAGGACACTTTTTATGGATATCTTTATGAAATGGCTTTCTTCTTGCCACTCTTCCATAAAGGTCAGATTTGTGCAATATACGACTGATTGTTGTCCTATGGACAGAGTCTCCCACCTCAGCTGTAGATCTCTGCAGTTCATCCAGAGTGATCATGGGCCTCTTGGCTGCATCTCTGATCAGTCTTCTCCTTGTATGAGCTGAAAGTTTAGAGGGACGGCCAGGTCTTGGTAGATTTGCAGTGGTCTGATACTCCTTCCATTTCAATATTATCGCTTGCACAGTGCTCCTTGGGATGTTTAAAGCTTGGGAAGTCTTTTTGTATCCAAATCCGGCTTTAAACTTCTTCACAACAGTATCTCGGACCTGCCTGGTGTGTTCCTTGTTCTTAATGATGCTCTCTGCGCTTTTAACGGACCTCTGAGACTATCACATTGCAGGTGCATTTATACGGAGACTTGATTACACACAGGTGGATTGTATTTATCATCATTAGTCATTTAGGTCAACATTGGATCATTCAGAGATCCTCACTGAACTTCTGGAGAGAGTTTGCTGCACTGAAAGTAAAAGGGGCTGAATAATTTTGCACGCCCAATTTTTCAGTTTTTGATTTGTTAAAAAAGTTTGAAATATCCAATAAATGTCGTTCCACTTCATGATTGTGTCCCACTTGTTGTATATTCTTCACAAAAAAATACAGTTTTATATCTTTATGTTTGAAGCCTGAAATGTGGCAAAAGGTCGCAAAGTTCAAGGGGGGCGAATACTTTCGCAAGGCACTGTATGTATTTAACAGCAGGTTAAACCCTAACGCCTGGGCCGTGCTAACGTAAACACAGAAACCTGACCTGGGGCCTCCTAGGAAGAAAATGTCAAATAAGAGAAGCTCCAATGCAACATGTGATCTCTCAGTCATTATGAATGGCAATAATAGTGAGCATGGCATTTAGCCTGGTTTAATCAGGCCTAATACCGATGGTCTGTCCACCCCCAGCACTGTAGGCTGACAACTTCACATGGATCGGTCACTCTGTCCTGGGGTAGAACTTTATGAAATCTCAGTGAGGTATGTTATATTTGAAACGCTGTGGCTATAGAGTAACGGTATGCTGCTGCTGATTGGAGACTTTAAAGGTAACATTTATTGATTCTCTGCCCACTGTGATTGAGTATAAACAGTCTTTTGTGTGAGCGTCCTTGTAAAGCTGAAGATTCCTCTTGTCTTGTCAGTTGTCTGTGTGCGGTTTTCTTCCCTAAGAGGATGCCAAAGACGTGAACACAATGTCTCTGGTACACAGCCAGTATGCCTTGGGCAATACTCAACTCTTTACCCTCCTTGTGACCCTTCCATGACTGTAGTGATATTTTATATGGCAGTACGTCTAATACTACATGGCAGCATAACATGACCTCTCTCAGGGGATCCCTTTCTTATGAAAGTGATTCTGGTTGGTTCTTCTGGATTTGTTTGGATCCTCTCCTGTTTCCAGGCTTGGTAATGTACAGGACAAGATGTCCTGTCTGCTCCGTGATAAAGGGAACTATAGGCGTTTCATTATGTTCTTGATCTACGGGACTGACTGACATGTACTGAGGACATGAGTTGTTCTAGGTCATTCCTGGGACAGGCAGGATATGGCACACAGTGATACATGTCAATCAGAAGTGATCTTAAAGCTATGTTTTGGAGAAACTTACTATGCAGGCCCCTCTAATTCGCTGCTACGATATTTTTCTTTCAGACCAACACCACATGAATAGTGATTTGTGTTAGACATGTAGCATAATGTATGTAGTCAATCAGAGCCATGTGTGTTGTGTTGGTTGCCAGTGTGATTGTGGAGGTCACCGTGGTGACGGTCCACTGGGCAGGGTGAGATCTGGGGTTTGATACAAACACAACTGCTATATCTGAGATTCTAGAGGCTTGATATTATACAGTTAGTAACCCACTGCTGACACAATCTGACTGTTCTTAGTGTCTGTGCTGTAGGCAAGAGAAACACAAAGTTAGACCCTTCAGAGCCACAGAATCAGATCTAGCTCGTTATACAATGCCCTTAACTGTACACGGCTGAATAAGACCTTTTGTCTTTGGCGTTTTTCCCAGGGACAAACCAATATGGAGATACAATTTCATAAAAAAGGCGAAAGGCCAAAGTAATTTTTCAGGATATTGTTGTGAAATCCATCCAGCCACCCCCTCCTTTACCTTTCCTTTTTCCCCTCTTCCCTCTTTCTTTCCCAGTTCAGCTCTGTCTAACAGCTGACTTCTATGCAGGTTGACCCTTATTGTTATGAATCTTGCCCTGGAGGCAGAACTTAACGATTTCTGCAAAGTCAAAATGGGCTATATTGTAAAAATGTGTGGAAACAAAAATGTGTGCTTTTTGGTCTTAATTTAAGGTTAGATTGCATTACTTTGTGGCTGTGCCAGCTAGTGCCCACTCTGCAGAGCTGACTCTAGGGCAAGATTCATGACATTAATAGAAGGGTGTCAGTCTGGAGAATTGAGAAGATCTCCATTAGAGCTGAGAATTGGTCAAACAAGAGACAGAGAAGTCAACCTAGGAAATGGGGAAAAAATAGACATGTTGTGTTCAGATGGGCCTACAGTAATGATCAGTTAATTATCTATTATCATGTCAATCACACTGAGGTCATATGAGTTGAACATGTGTAGATCAGTTATAGATTGGTGTCCTGTGTGAATTTAAGTATGCTCTCTCTAATTCTCTTTTCTCTCTCTCTCGGAGGACCTGAGCCCTAGGACCATGCCTCAGGACTACCTGGCATGATGACTCCTTGCAGTCCAGAGTCCACCTGGACGTGCTGCTGCTCCAGTTTCAACTGTTCTGCCTGCGACTATGGAATCCTGACCTGTTCACCGGACGTGCTACCTGTCCCAGACCTATTATTTGACCATGCTGGCCATTTATGAACATTTGAATATCTTGGCCATGTTCTGTTATAATCTCCACCCGGCACAGCCAGAAGAGGAATGGCCACCCCTCATAGCCTGGTTCCTCTCTAGGTTTCTTCCTAGGTTTTGGCCTTTCTAGGGAGTTTTTCCTAGCCAATGTGCTTCAAGACCTGCATTGCTTGCTGTTTGGGGGTTTTAGGCTGGGTTTCTGTACAGCACTTTGAGATATCAGCTGATGTACAAAGGGCTATATAAATCAATTTGATTTGATTTATAGATCTGCGTGTCCATGTTCCTCTGTGGATGGAACGACGTTGTGTTGTCTTCCTTGTCCTTGTAACAATGGCTGCTATGCTGGGCTGGGATGCATAGCACTGGAAATAGCAGCAGGGCCATGACCTCCACCCCCTCAGAGAGCTGAAAGGTATGTGCTGCTAATCCTACTGACCTTCACTGCACTGAGGAGAGAGAAGGGGAGAGAGGGCAGAGGGAGACAGAGAAAGAAAGGGGCGAGAGAGAAATAGGGCGGTGAGTGTCTTTTCTGGATGCCAAACTGATCTGGCAGAGGTTAAAATGCCCCCCCCCCCTCCCCCCAAACGGGGCAGCGGAAACTGATTTAGCCTACATAAGGTTATAGCTCTCTACAGTCATACAACAAAGACAGTTCAGCTAAGAGTCATCCATACAATCATTGAATATAGTATTATTTTTCTCAGGAAAATACTCCACTTTGCTATTTTTCTATTGTTCTTTGACATTGTTGATGAAAATGTCCTACTACTTCACAAGTACAGGAAGAGGTACGTTAGCGTGTACTGTACTCTGGCAGATATTCGTACGCCTTTCTAAATACTCCATCCCTGTGACAGTGATCAGGGCCATAGAAAATATGTCTTTAGAGGACATAGGGAGAGGCTACTACAGTATTCCCTGTTTTTTTTTACATTCTAAATGTATCCTTCTTCCTCACTCCTCGTTCATCCTCCCAGAGACACATTCATAATTAGCATAACTCTGGTGACGTGGAGAGAACATAGAGAGAGAGCACTGCTCTGGGTCAGTTTAACACCTCTTTGATCGTCCCTGTGGTTCCAGAGTGTTGATGAGAACCAGAGGGAGAAGTAGCAGTTTGTCAGAGACACATCGACCACAGCCAAATAGTGATAAGCAGGAGCCAGAGTGAGACACAATGGATGACTGTTGACATTAACACTGCACTCCAAAACCAAACTGGTGTTTGTTACAATTCAATCAGATTGTTTTTCTCACTCTTTTAAAGGTCAATGCAAGCAGACATCTTTTTATTTCAATATGAAATCATTTCTGGGTAAAAATGAAGTACCTTACTGTGATTATTTTCAATTAAAATGGTAAGATTCTTAGCAAAAAAATATTTCTCGTGCAAATTTGTTTTACGATAACTGTCTGGGAGTGGTCTGAGTGAGGGACCTTATTGGAGAAGTCCAGTAGGAGGGATATGTAACCTGAAAACTAGATATTATTGGCAGAGAGGAATTGGAACTCTCTTTTTTATTGGTCTACTAACTTATACTGCCTGGTGATGTTGCCAGGCAGGCCAAAACTGCACCCATGCAAATCAAGCTGAATTGCCATGCAGTCTTTTCAAACAGCTCTTACACTAAAAGGGTATTATCATGTTCACATTTCCACACTATTGTTCCAACCTCATATTGTGGAAATATATATAAATCACAGGAAAATCATGTTTTGACTGCACTGCCCCTTTAATGATTGTGTTTGAATCCAGATACTTTTGGTAATGTAGTGTATGTGGACACCTCATTCCAAAATCATGGGTATTAATAAGGAGTTGGTCCCCCCTTTGCTGCTATAACAGCGTCCACTCTTCTGGGAAGGCTTTCCACTAGATGTTGGAACATTACTGCGAGGACTTGCTTCCATTCAGCCACAAGAGCATTTGTGAGGCCGAGCACTAATTTTGGGCGACTAGGCCTGGCTCGCAGTTGGCGTTCCAATTCATCCCAAAGGTGTTCGATGGGTTGAGGTCAGGGTTCTGTGCAGGCCAGTGAAGTTCTTCCACACCAATCTCGACAAACCATTTCTGTATGGACCTTGTTTGTGCACAGGGGAATTGTCATACTAAAACAGGAAAGGGCCTTCCCCAAACTGTTGCCACAAAGATGGAAGCACAGAATCGTCTTGAATGGCATTGTATGCTATAGCGTTAAGATTTCCCTTCACTGGAACTAAGGGGCTTAGCCCGAACCATGAAAAATAGTCCCAGACCATTATTCCTCCTCCACTATGCACTATGCATTCGGGCAGGTAGCATTCTCCTGACATCTGCCCAAACCCAGATTCTCCCGTCAGACTGCCAAATGGTGAAGCGTAATTCATCCCTCCAGAGAACACGTTTCCACTGCTCCAGAGTCCAATGGCGTCGAGATTTACACCACTCCAGCCGACGCTTGGCATTGCGCATGGTGATCTTAGGCACGTGTGTAGCTGCTTGGCCATGGAAACCCATTTCATGAAGATCCTGATGAACAGTTATTGTGCTGACGTTGCTTCCAGAGACAGTTTGGAACTCTGAAGTGAGTGTTGCAACTGATGACAGATGATTTTTACGTGCTTTAGCACTCGGCGGTCCTGTTCTGTGAGCTTGTGTAGCTGAGCTGTTGTTGCTCCTAGACGTTTCCACTTCACAATAACAGCACTTACAGTTGACCGAGGAAGCTCTCTCAGGGCAGAAATGTTACGAACTGACTTGTCTATGGAGATTGCATGGCTGTGTGCTCGATTGTATACACCTGTCAGCAACGGGTGTGGCAGAAATAGCCGAATCCACTAATTTGAAGGGGTGTCCACATACTTTTGTATATATATAGTGTATCAATATACCTGTATAACTAAACAATACATGTATAGGCATACACATAGCACAAAGTACTTTCCATACTCTCACTTTCTCTCTCTCTCACACACACACACATACATACACACACACACACACACACACACACACACACACACACACCCATTGCTGTGTGGTTTCTGTTTATCTGTACACAGATCCCTTTCCACTAACATGTTCTTCTTTGATATGGTTTAGAGTCAAGCTCCCTGCTGCGCTGGAGACCCTGTAAAGCAGTCGGTGCCAGATTGGCACGGTCTATTCCTCAGCCATCAGTAGGCAGGGAGACCAACACTGGGCCTAGCTATGGAGTTTCACTTCTCAAACGGCTGATTATCCAAGCCAGGCTGTTTACCTTGGAGTACAATCAATATCAGGGTGCCCTGTGAGATTTCTATTAGAGGGGCGGTGCTGCTGTATGGCGGGCGGCGTTGCCCTGTGAAGTGGGCGATGGCTGTGTGGAACAGCGAGCGGGACTGCAAGGGCCAGATAAAAGATGAATTATAGATATCCTGCCCCAGGGCCCAGCGTTGAGCATAGCGTGGAGGGAGAGGGGAGAGAGAGAGTGTGTGTGTGTGTGTGTGGAGGCTGATTCCTGGTTGATGAATCTCACAGGCGGTGCTTGGCTCTTAAAGGTGGGAATATATTAAAAGTGAAAGCAGATGAATGAAGGGTATGTTTTTCCAAGGTGGAGGGAGAGATGCAGGAATGGTGGTGGTGCATCTTTGCATGCTGTGAATTATACAAGCAGTTAAAGAGTATGTGAAAGATGTGTCAGGGACAAGGATTTTCCCTGCTTAAACAGAATTATAATTAGGAGCGGTTCTAACATCAAATGCATTGGAATACCACAGAGAGTGATTCGCATTTAATTCCAACACTGTTAGATACACTGACTGGGATTCTGGTGCTATACAGTGCACAGAACACCTTGCTAAACATACCGTATACTCACCAGTTAAACGACATGCATGCCAATTCTGACCATCTACTGAGGATACATTTTCCCCAAAATGTCATCCATCTCGAGTTATTTCAGGGCACTTTTTGCAGAAGCTATACGGTTTCAAGCCACACACCAAGAGAGTGATTCAGTGAAGTAGCCGACAGTAGAACAGCCAATCCAACATCAACATCCAGCACTTAGAACAGTCTCACCACACACACGGGCACAATGTGAAATACAACCATCATCTAGTTCCCAAAATGTTTCATTGTGGAATGCGTAGAATAACAGTGTGGTAACAATGTGCCTTCCAATAAAATGCAAGTTAATTGAAAGAACTGAATGAATAAAAAATCATGAGTAAAAAATATATTATTTGTGCTTGGTATTTTTTGGGTTTTGGTGCCTTGATCACAACATTTTGAACTTTACTGTAAGGCATTATTATGACTTTCAATGACTTTTATCACCAGGAACTGCACAGAGGGGAAGATGTCAGGGCACCACTCAGGACCCAATCCAACGAGATTGATATACCCTGATGAAGGCATTCTACGAAAACATCGTTGATTTTCAGCAATGAAACGTTTGTTAGATGTTACTATCTATTGTCCTACCAAGAATTGCTTATATCTGAAAATCTTCCTGTGTTCAGAAGGAGATTGGCCACAGTCTACAGTCTGGCTTGGACGGAGGGTAGCCTCTGCGTTCTCAGTGTGTAGGTGCATTAATGTCGAGTTTCAAAAACTCTCTGACTGAGAGTATTAAAACCAAGAGCACAACAGCAGTCAGTCTGGGAAACATCACCTCTCTCTCTCTCTCTCTCTCTCTCTCTCTGTCTGTCTGTCTGTCTGTCTGTCTGTCTGTCTGTCTGTCTGTCTGTCTGTCTGTCTGTCTGTCTGTCTGTCTGTCTGTCTGTCTGTCTGTCTGTCTGTCTGTCTGTCTGTCTGTCTGTCTGTCTGTCTGTCTGTCTGTCTGTCTGTCTGTCTGTCTGTCTGTCTGTCTGTCTGTCTGTCTGTCTGTCTGTCTGTCTGTCTGTCTGCCTGCCTGCCTGCCTGCCTGCCTGCCTGCCTGCCTGCCTGCCTGCCTGCCTGCCTGCCTGCCTGCCTGCCTGTCTGTCTGTCTGTCTGTCTGTCTGTCTGTCTGTCTGTCTGTCTGTCTGTCTGTCTGTCTGTCTGTCTGTCTGTCTGTCTGTCTGTCTGTCTGTCTGTCTGTCTGTCTGTCTGTCTGTCTGTCTGTCTGTCCAGTTCAGATGGTGGGACTGCCAGAAACTGACAATTTGCTCTTTGGATGTCAATAACAAGACTTGGCCTGCTCTGCATCCCCCCTTCTCTCCCCTCCCATCTCCTCCCCTCCCCTCCCATCTCCTCCCCTCCCCTCCGTTACCCTCCCATCTCCTACCTTCCCCTCCCCTCCCCTCCGCCGGAGTCTCTCTCTCACTCTCGGCTTTCTTGGCTTCGCTTCCAAGGATCTCTGGGTGCCCTGAAACACGCCTGCAGACGTGCAGATTCCACTCCCTATCAGGCAAAAACAAACACAATCCCATATCAAAACAACATGCCCTCTCGCTTTGAACCAAAACACACACCTCCCTCTGTGCACTAAGCCTGGGAGCCAACACAGACAGTTGGCGGCTGGGACTGACTCCTTTACACCATGGACAGAGTTCAGAGCTCAGCCTGCCTGCCTTCAAATCTGACTGCATTGTTGTTTCACAGACACTGATGGTCGACTGATGGAAGTAGAAGCACTCCATGACTTAGAGCATTCTAGAACATCTTAGAGGCAGTCTTGGATCCTAAAGCCTACACAGCCCATTCAGACAAAATTACGATTTGGAAATCTCAATTTGAAATTGGGATTGGAATCTTACATGATCCTTTTTCTGGGTATAAAGCTGACTTTATTTTGTTCTTATTCAATAAGATGCCATTTACCAAGATGGGCATTACTTGTGGTAGTATTTGTGTTATCAGGCTCTGTCAGTTATATCTTCTAGTGTGTTGAGCTATATTCAACTCTGTATTCTTCTTTGCTGTATGCTCAGAGAGCTCTCTGTCAGTTATATCTTCTAGTGTGTTGAGCTATATTCAACTCTGTATTTTCATCTCTGCTGTATGCTCAGAGAGCTATGTCAGTTATATCTTCTAGTGTGTTGAGCTATATTCAACTCTGTATTTTCATCTCTGCTGTATGCTCAGAGAGCTCTGTCAGTTATATCTTCTAGTGTGTTGAGCTATATTCAACTCTGTATTTTCATCTCTGCTGTATGCTCAGAGAGCTCTCCGTCAGACTGAAGCCTCTATAATGAGAGAGTGTGAATGTTGTTGTGTTGTCTAGTGTGTGTGTGTATGTGTGTGTGTGTGTGTGAATGTGCAGGTGCATGACAGCAAGCTTGCGTGCATGCGTGTACGTGTCAGAGAGAGACTGGGAGATTTTCCAGTGTTAAGGAGCAGGCAGAGGCTGAACTCCAACTTCAAAGGTGTGTCAGGGGAGGCAGCGTTCAGCTCAGCCCGTCTGCCTAGACACCAGAGCAGAGCACTGTGGAATGTACATTTCATGACCTCTCTCTCACACTCTAGCGCTTTCTCTCGTTCCCCATTCTCTCCCTATCTGTCTCCCTCCCTCCCTCACCCCTCGTCTCCCTCTCCCCTCCCTCTCTCTCTCACATAAACACATACATACACATTCACACACCTCCTCCCTCCCTCCCCTCTAAAGTCTTTCCGATGGTGTGACACATATCACCAGGCCAACTGTGTGCCAGCACTGCATTGCTGTCTTTCCTCCACCTGCTCCCTTGCTTGTTTACCCCCGACACCCCACTATCTGTCTTTCACCTCTCCCTCTGCCCTTATTTCCCTCCTCCACTCCTTCTCCACTCTGTCTCTCTCCTTCCCCCATCATGTCTTAATCCTGGGAAGCACTCCTCAGTCTCAGAGGTTGTGCTGTCAGGGCATGACCTGTCTCCACTCTCACTCTCCACTCTCTCACTCTCTCTCTCCCCTCTCCACTCTCTCACTCGCCACTCTCTCTCTCTCTCTCTCTCTCTCTCTCACTCTCTCTCCCCTCCAATTCTCTCTCTCTCAGCCTTACACACACTAACTGGGGAACACAGCAAACTGTTGTTCTAGGAGAATTCCATATTGAAACATTCCAGGCACAGAATAATATTTTTTTCAGATGATTTTTTTGGGAACCGATGCTGTGAGACAGCTCTCAGCGTAAGACATGGTCTTTGGACCACAATATTTTTATTTTGCCTTTATTTTGTGTATTTGCTAACTCTTTGTGTGTGGTGTGAAACGCTGCTGAGGGATCAATGGTGTGTGTCTGACCACTACGGAAACCGGTGTGCTCATGGCCACACATTAAGCAGTTAGGCATCTATTACCATTAATCATGGTAATGACCAGTTTGAACACCATGTACTCATGACCACACATTGAACAGTTAGGGATCTATGACCGTTTGCCACTTTAGATGTGGTACAGGGTGTGGTTAATGTGTAGGTGTACAGTATTAGTAGACAGCAGACTGCATGGTTGGCGCCATTGGGGCAGAGAGTTTGGTTCATGTGTAGTTTGGAACCGTATATATAAGTCTGTATACTTGCCATGCTGTTTTTTTATGAACGTTTCACTGAAAACTGATATCATGTTGAAAATATTATAGACATTACTTTCATATTAAATACATATTGAATCCATTTTCATATTATTTCAAAAACAAAAATCTCCTTGCAGTCCTATTTTGGACATCCATCGGAGAGAGAGGAAGGTTGGGGCGGCAGGTAGCCTAGTGGTTACTGGCTCAGCTTTGTCTTTCCCATGCTTAACACTTGAAACAGCAGCCCAAAACTTAACATCAATAATCAACATCACATGTTTGTACTCAAGACAGAAGAATAGAACATATATAGAAATTGAAGGAACAATCACCCTGCCTTAATCCTAAAGGTCTGGACCCTGAGTTTTGTTCCAGCACATTGGTGAAACAAACCATTTACAAAACATTTCTTTAAAAATGTAAAGTTTATACATACAATAATGAATCATTGATTGTGTTGACTATTGCTGAAGTATGTATATAAATTGTGTGTTTAAAGCCTGAAGACGTGAAGTTGAGATGGAAACAGCTGGCATGGAACCTCCAGAACATCTGTCTTGCTTCCTGTTGACATGACATCACACCTTCCAACCATGTGTAACATTGTAACACAGAATCCCTCCGCCTCCCAGTTACATTAGGATTAGACTACAGCCATGTATGAGGTGAAGGTTGCAACACAAACAAGCAACGTGCATCTGTCAACCTCCCTCCCTCTCTTCCTCCTTTTCTCTCTCTCTCCTTTTCTCCCTATCTTTTGTCTCTCTTTGTCTCTCTCCCTCTCTTTCACTCCCCCTCTCTATATCTTACAAATTCCAATTTGTACAATATGTTACTTAAGATCCCATTCAACCTCTTTAATGTGAAAATCCAACCTCATACAGGAGCAGATATAGGACAGCTTGTCAAGGCATAAAGACGGCAAGGAGAGGAGAAGATGACATGCTACACTCTATAACCCTGTAACCCCAGAAGAGCTAGCTACTCCCTGAATGAGCTCAAGTATCATTCTTTTTTAACCTAAACCTAACATTATTATGTGTTTTACCTTCTCTGTCTAAATGCATTTAGATTGACAAAAACTTTAAACAATTTCAAGTAATATGTACAGGATACGCATGGTATACAATGAAATGCTAACTTGCAGATTCCGTCAACAATGCAACAATAAAAAGATAAAATAAAAAACAATAAAAGTAGGAGTTTCAGCCAGTTTAGTTTTAAAACATTACAATTTAAAAAAAAAAAGGTATAGGGTAGGGTTCCCGAATTTCCTAAAAAGGAAATAAGTGCACGTCTCTGCCCTTTGTAGGCGAGAAAGTGACAGAGATGTTGGTTAATATGCTCAACATCTGCTCTGACGACGAGCTCATGTCTGAAGGAGACGACACCTGCGAGGGTAAAAAAAAAACACGCCCTGTTAAGAACTCTTTTTATTTTTTTAAATAATTTTTTATATATATTGACTTTCAATGTTTAACCTAACCTAAACCTACACTGTAGAGTTTATTGGATAATCCTATATAGGAGGGTTTGGATGAGAGTTGGATGCAGGATATGCCAGGCTGCAACTTCATGTTCTGATGAACGTTGACCAGAAGACTGAATAGAGGGCGATCAGAGAGAGATGCAGATCACTCCCCCCTACCCTCCCCAACCCCACAAGGGGGCCATGTCCCCTCAGTGGGCCTGACCCGGGAGGCAGTGAAAGTTGTACATTCATCCCCCACAACAGAGGAACAATGGAACATGGCTGGTTCGTGTTGTTTTTTTACCATTGTGATTCATTCACTCTTCTGTGTCTGCAGGGGCCGATGGCTGCCGGGCCGGCTCAATCAAAACGGTGTTTGGCTCAAACAGTGTTTGGCGGAGCTGGGCCACTTCTGCCATGCCTGAGGGCCAGACTGACTGAAACAAAGAAAACCAGAAACAAATGGAAGAGAGAGAGGAGAGGAACGCAAACATCCTGGAGGAATGTAATGCTGCTCTGTTCTGGAGCTCTGAAGCACGGCAGCAGATGGCAACAAAGATCTTGCGTCAGAGCACAGCACAGGGACCATGTTGACTTTGATCCTAGCTCTCACCCCCTGCCCAGCAAGCACTGTCTCTGGGCACAAGTCATCTGCACCAGGGCTGGATGGATAGATTGATGCACAGTGATGCTCAATATATCTATATATAACAATATATCTCTCATTGTTTTGGGGCAGCAGTTAGCCTAGTGGTTAGAGCGTTGGGCCAGTAACTGACAAGTTGCTAGATCGAATCCTCGAGCTGACAAGGTAAACATCTGTCGTTCTGCCCCTGAACAAGGCAGTTAACCCACTGTTCCTAGGTCGTCATCGTAAATAAGAATTTGTTCTTAACTGACTTGCCTAGTTAAATAAAGGTTAAATACAAAATTGTAATATCTGTCTCTCTCTGGGAGTGTTTGTATGTTTAGCTGAAATACAAACACACTTCGTTCTTTTGAACAACAATATTAGCTGATTGTGGCAATCTTAGAATCATCTAATACAGTATTCTCTAAACCTGTAACTTTGCAGAAACACAACCCTCTGACAGAGTAAGCCTCCCTTCATCTGCTGTTGTCTCAGCCATCTCTGCTCAACGTGATAGGGACTGTTTACATGGCTTTGGTTAGGTAAACCAGACAGTGAGAGATGAGCCCGGCCCAGGTCTGTGACAGGCTCGCCACAGGAGAGATACATACTGTAGATAGCAGAGTTAGATCAACATCCCACTGCTGTTAGCTGACGATGGATAGATGGGTGGATTAGGATGTTGCTAGCTCTGTGTTGTTGAGTTTCATTAAAAAACTAAAAAAATATGATACTGTATCCCCATGTCTTCTCATTAGCAGGCTGAGAAGTCTTACAAGCCTGGTTCTCTCACACACACACACGCTAATATCCAAGTTGGAGGATTTTCAAGTACTGTATAATTACAGGCAGAGCAGAGCAGAGCAGAGTGGGGAGAAGCACTGCACAGTGCTGTTAGGTTCCTGTCAACAGAACCTACTAATGCCAATTGTATGTGTTTGCCTCTCAATGGAGTATGGTAATATGACTTAAAGAGATCTTTGTCTGACCTAGTCAAATAGAAGAACAGAGTAAGCTCTGGGTTTCTTAACTAACTGACATGCCAGCTTTCAACCTCAGATTGTATAGCGAGAGGATAGTATAATACATACAGTACATGGTTAAGTCTTGTTTTGAATCAATGTGGGATGCTGACTCTGGATGGATGGATGCTGTCTGGGTTCTGAGTCTAAATAACTTGAAAATAGGGACCACTACATCCTTTAAAGCTGTGTTATAAAGATTTTGTATAATCACAGCCTGTAGTTTTGAAAGTAGTGCTCATGAGGCAAAACGGGTCCCTGAAGATTTCGCACAATTGTGTACAACGTAATCCATTTCCCTTTTTCTTCTGCAATTCATTCGTATGATATCTTACAAATTCCAATTTCTATAATATGTTACAAACGTGTAAGTGCTTAAGAAGGTATATGAGCTAGCTACTCCCTGAATGAGCTCACGTATAATTTATTTTTAACCTAATGACTCTCCTCCGTACACTGTATAATTTATTGGATGATGGATGCAGGAAGCAGGATGCCTAAAGATAATAAAATATATAAGTCAAGGAGATGTTTTAAGTCATTTCAATTTTTCCAAGATATCGATAATCCTATATTCCTTTTCCCTTCTCCTATACAAACAAACATCTTCTGTTATAATGTAAAATGAAAACGAGCCTGGAACATGATCAACTCCTGTAAAGTCTTCTCAGTTATCGTAAAGGGATCCAGTTAGTGTGAGGGATATGGTAGAAGCCCTCCTATTGGTCACAGGGAAAATATTTTAGCTTTTTTAAAAGCAAATTTCCTGCAATTCCACACATTTTGCCCCCGGGCAGAGAAATCATTTTATAGTTTTAAAGCTAGTTTCCTGAAATTCTATATATTTTGTCATGGGGCTGAGAGAAAATGTGAATTTTTAAGCAAATTTCCTGCAATTCTATACATTTTGCATGGCAAAACATGCAAAATGGGTTTCAAAACATGCAAAATATATGACATATATATATTAAATATATATATATTTAAAAAATGATACAAACATAAATATATATATATATATATTTATTTTTGTATAATTTTTTCTTATTTCACCTTTATTTAACCAGGTAGGCTAGTTGAGAACAAGTTCTCATTTACAACTGCGACCTGGCCAAGATAAAGCAAAGCAGTGCGACACAAGCAACAACACAGAGTTACACATGGAATAAACAAGTGTACAGTCAATAACACAATAGAAAAAAATTAAACTCTATATACAGTGTGTGCAAATGGCGTGAGGAGGTAAGGCAATAAATAGGCCATAGTAGTGGAGTAATTACAATTTAGCAAATTAACACTGGAGTGATAGATGAGCTGATGATGTTGTGCAAGTAGAAATACTGGTGTGCAAAAGAGCAGAAAAATAAATAAAATCAATATGAGGATGAGGTAGGTAGATTAGGTGGGCTATTTACAGATGAGCTATGTCCAGCTGCAGCGATCGGTTAGCTGCTCAGATAGCTGATGTTTAAAGTTAGCGAGGGAGATAAAAGTCTTCAGCTTCAGTGATTTTTGTAGTTCGTTCCAGTCACTTGCAGCAGAGAACTGGAAGGAAAGGCGGCCAAAGGAGGTGTTGGCTTTGGGGATGACCAGTGAGATATACCTGCTGGAGCGCGTGCTACGGGTGGGTGTTGTTATTGTGACCAGTGAGCTGAGATAAGGCAGAGCTTTACCTAGCGTAGACATATAGATGACCTGGAGCCAGTGGGTCTGGTGACGAATATGTAGCGAAGGCCAGCCGACTAGAGCATATGAGTCTGGAAGGAGAGTTTACAGTCTAGCCAGACACCTAGGTATTTGTATTTGTCCACATATTCTAAGTCAGAACCGTCCAGAGTAATGATACTGGGCAGACGGGCGGGTAAGGGCAGCGATCGGTTGAAGAGCATGCATTTAGTTTTACTTGCATTTAAGAGCAGTTGGAGGCCACGGAAGGAGAGTTGTATGGCATTGAAGCTCGTCTCGAGGTTAGTTAACACAGTGTCCAAAGAAGGGCCAGATGTATACAGAATGGTGTCATCTGCGTAGAGGTAGATCAGGGAATCACCAGCAGCAAGAGTGACATCGTTGATATATACAGAGATAAGAGTCGGCCCGAGAATTTAACCCTGTGGTACCCCCATAGAGACTGCCAGAGGTCCGGACAACAGGCCCTCCGGTTTGACACACTGAACTCTGTCTGAGAAGTAGTTGGTGAACCAGGCGAGGCAGTCATTTGAGAAACCAAGGCTGTTGAGTCTGCTGATAAGAATGCAGTGATTGACAGAGTTGAAAGCCTTAGCCAGGTCGATGAAGACGGCTGCACAGTACTGTCTTTTATCGATTATGATATTATGATACGGTTATGATATCGTTTAGTACCTTGAGCGTGGCTGAGGTGCAACCGTGACCAGCTCGGAAACCGGATTGTAGAGCGGAGATGGTACGGTGGGATTCGAAATGGCCAGTGATCTGTTTATTAACTTGGCTTTCAAAAAAACTTTAGAAAGACAGGGCAGGATGGATATAGGTCTATAGCAGTTTGGTTCTAGAGTGTCACCCCCTTTGAAGAGGGGGACGACCGCTGCAGCTTTCCAATCTTTAGGGATCTTGGACGATACGAAAGAGACGTTGAACAGAGTGGTAATATGTAATATAGGCCCATTATTTTGTCTACATACTTTATATCTGGTTTTAGTCTTTTAAGTTAACTCTGAAAAGTTTTTACATCCCTAATTATTTTGTATTTTTATCATTAAAAACATATGTATTATAGTTTTTGGAGTGGCAGCAACGATTTAGCAGCGGTGGCTCGCCGCTGCAAAATGAATGTAGGGGAAACACTGGGGATTTAATGCTTCCAGTATGCGTTAGCTGTCACACGATCCAAATAACTGCATTAGTTATGAATTAGTGATGGATAGGGATACTGAAGACTAGTCAATAGGACTAGCAGCATTAAACTGTATGGATTGGATAACACAAGACTCCCATTTTCTAGTGTGTCTGAGATCCTGGTCCTTTGAGGTATCACTGTGAATGCTCATTGGGAATTGTATACATATACCTGTACCTTTCAGCCAAGGAAAGGGAAAGGGGGATACCTAGTCAGTTGTACAAGCCATACGCCTTTACGTAAACAGCCAAAATACTCCAAAAACTAAAGTGACATTGACTTGGTTGTGTTTAGAAAATGGGGCCCACAGTAAAGGATGTATGAGATGCTTGGGTTTGTTCCATCCCTTAATCCTATAGGCTGTTTTGCCATTGGGAATCAGCAGCAACTTCCTCAATCATAAGCTTCACTGTGAATCTGATCCTCTGTGTTTCTCCCTCCCTGTTGTTTGGGGCTGAAACATAACCTCTCAGACCCCAAAAGAGAACCAGAGGGATTCTCATAATGTCCTGACACACAGCTGGACTCCTCCAGGGCTGGACGTGGAACTATAGAACATGTAGCACGCAACCAATCCAACCTGGGTGCAAATGGCATTTGTTTCTTTTAAATACTTCAGCTGTGCTTGACCGAGTTCATCTGGTGCAATGGAACCAATGGAATAGTCCCAAAAGTGCAAACCACACTGTCCATTTGAGACCAAGCGTGTAGTGTTCAAAGTATTCAAAAGAAAACAAACACTATTTGAACCCAGCAGTTGTGGCTGGCTATAACTGGAACCAACAGTACTCAAACACTGCTCCCTCCCCAGCTCCAGCTCTCCAACTCTCTAATCCCGTATAAAGATAGTGAAGTCATGATTTTACTCCCCAGAGAACAACCTCAACCGGACCTTGTCTCTCCCCTAATGGCCAACACATGTGCTGCACTAAGCCCCAACCAACGCTATATAAAATACAGACTCACATATCTGCCAATAAACCCGAATATCCTGTTGTTTGTGTAATTTACACATGTTTGTATTTGGTATATCGCATTTGGCTTTAGAAGAATGTTGAAAATATTTTCTAAGTCTCGCCCTCTCAGGGAATGGCCCATTCAGAATGTAAAATTCCTTAACAAATTAAATGTAGTGTTTATTTGCGGCAGAAGAATAGTCCTGGTGTCAGTTTTCAGAGCTAGAGTCCTCTGTGGCTTGGGATAGCCAAGCTAGCTCAAATGATTGAGGATATGGCCCACAGAAAGATTGGTCTAAATTGAATGGCAAAATTACCATATCCTAAGCTCGCACCAAATTGGCTAGTGGCATTATCATGTGGGGTTTTGTGCTATTTAGAATATGCTTCTTGTGGGATCACGTCCTCTAATTATTTGGGAGTACCACGTTTAAGACATTCCATCATTATCTTACAGTATACAAAGAGTACAACTGATGTAGCCATGGTCACAAGCTTCATGCAGTCATGCAGGCACAAGTTTATTTTTACATACCGCTCGCTAACTCTGTTTCTAGGTCAATTTGGTAAAATTGCCCAGGGGTTGGTGGTTGGGCTGGTTGTCTGTTTCTGATATTGACCTGTTGTCTAGTGGGACACACTTATCAGTTCTTTACTGAGATGTTGAGGGGAACAGCAACAGGTTATGCAGGTCCCTGGTGAACCAATCATTTCTCTTTTCTTCTCAGCCAAGCCAGAATGATTGTTCTTCTTTTCATTGCTATTTGTTGGTTTAACAGAGAGGGGGGAGTTAGGCCCTATAGACTTGGATTTTAATAGATACCTTACAGCATAATCGTAACTTGAAAGACACCACCCCGCTGGTTTGGGTAAACATCTTCAGAATTCAAAATGTCTGCGGGGAGAAAGGGGGCTGGTGAGGCGGATAGTGGTGGATAGATGGTCCATTACAACATTATAGCATGGTGGAGAAACTAACGAGGGAGGAGATGAGAGCATGCTTACAGCACACACACAAACATGCTCACACACACTCACACGCACACAGGCACAAATACGTGCATCACGCAGACACAGTCACACACACGCACGATGAGATGAGAGCACATTCAAAACACAGCAGTATAATCAAAGCAGTACTTTACAGAGAGAACGGTCAGCAAGCATTGTGTTGGGAACAGGACCGGTGTGGAAATAATGACACTGGCCTGGACAGGACAGGAGCGTATGGTATGGTAAACTACAGAGGGAAAGGAAAATCAAGTCTTATCATATTTTTCTAGTGGGCTGATTGGTAGGGTAGATTAGAACTGAAATGAAATGAAGAAGATGTTTTCCCCCTGGAAATACAGTTATATTCCTGTTCTAGTAATTCAGTGTGTACTCCCTCAGCGCAGGGTTGGGGCCACAACATAAAATAGAACACATGCACATAGGGCTGCTCCACTCTGCCGCTGGTGTCACACATTAAATGTATCTCTATGGGTAGAATCACACACTCTTTCTCTCTCACCAAATCTATATATTACTGCAGTTGAATTGACTACAATGGGAAATCATAGTAGTCACCAACCACAGTCGGGTCCTCCTTTCCACTAGCATACTGTCAACTTTTTCCCCCCTCTTTCTGATGGTTGCTGGTCAAAGCAAGACTGTGAAAACAGACTGGACAAACACTCCCTCTCACTCTCTATCAATCTCTCACCCTCACTCTCTCTGTGCTATAGGGAGCATCATATATAATACTACATTACTTACTATAGAATTCTAGGTTAGATTTCCTGAAGGAGAAAGCCTCCACTTCTATGTCAAAGATAATGAAACAAAAACACTATAGTAAATACTACACTTCTGTCTGTAAAAACACTACAGAAATACTACCATTTAGCACAGTCTGCAAAAACACTACAGTAAATACTACCATTTAGTACAGTCTGCAAAAACGCTACAGAAATGCTACCGTTTAGTACAGTCTGCAAAAACAATACAGTAAATACTACAGTGTAGTAGTCTGCAAAAACAATACAGTAAATACTACAGTGTAGTAGTCTGCAAAAACAATACAGTAAATACTACAGTGTAATAGTCTGCAAAAACAATACAGTAAATACTACCGTTTAGTACAGTCTGCAAAAACAATACAGTAAATACTACCGTTTAGTACAGTCTGCAAAAACAATACAGTAAATACTACCGTTTAGTACAGTCTGCAAAACAATACAGTAAATACTACAGTGTAGTAGTCTGCAAAAACAATACAGTAAATACTACCGTTTAGTACTGTCTGCAAAAACAATACAGTAAATACTACAGTGTAGTAGTCTGCAAAAACACTACAGTAAATACTACCGTTTAGTACAGTCTGCAAAAACACTACAGTAAATACTACCGTTTAGTACAGTCTGCAAAAAAGCTACAGAAATGCTACCGTTTAGTACAGTCTGCAAAAACAATACAGTAAATACTACCGTTTAGTACAGTCTGCAAAAACAATACAGTAAATACTACAGTGTAGTAGTCTGCAAAAACAATACAGTAAATACTACCGTTTAGTACTGTGTGCAAAAACAATACAGTAAATACTAGTGTAGTAGTCTGCAAAAACACTACAGGAAATACTACCATTTAGTACAGTCTGCAAAAACAATACAGTAAATACTACAGTGTAGAAGTCTGCAAAAACAATACAGTAAATACTACAGTGTAGTAGTCTGCAAAAAACAATACAGTAAATACTACAGTGTAGTAGTCTGCAAAAACAATACAGTAAATACTACAGTGTAGTAGTCTGCAAAAACAATACAGTAAATACTACCGTTTAGTATAGTCTGCAAAACCAATACAGTAAATACTACCGTTGAGTACAGTCTGCAAAAACAATACAGTAAATACTACCGTTTAGTACTGTCTGCAAAAACAATACAGTAAATACTACAGTGTAGTAGTCTGCAAAAACAATACAGTAAATACTACAGTGTAGTAGTCTGCAAAAAACAATACAGTAAATACTACAGTGTAGAAGTCTGCAAAAACAATACAGTAAATACTACAGTGTAGAAGTCTGCAAAAACAATACAGTAAATGCTACAGTGTAGTAGTCTGCAAAAACAATACAGTAAATACTACAGTGTAGTAGTCTGCAAAAACAATACAGTAAATACTACCGTTTAGTACAGTCTGCAAAAACAATACAGTAAATACTACCGTTGAGTACAGTCTGCAAAAACAATACAGTAAATACTACCGTTTAGTACAGTCTGCAAAAACACTACAGTAAATACTACCGTTTAGTACAGTCTGCAAAAACACTACAGTAAATACTACCGTTTAGTACAGTCTGCAAAAAAGCTACAGAAATGCTACCGTTTAGTACAGTCTGCAAAAACAATACAGTAAATACTACAGTGTAGTAGTCTGCAAAAACAATACAGTAAATACTACAGTGTAGTAGTCTGCAAAAACAATACAGTAAATACTACCGTTTAGTACTGTCTGCAAAACAATACAGTAAATACTACAGTGTAGTACAGTCTGCAAAAACAATATAGTAAATACTACCGTTGAGTACAGTCTGCAAAAACAATACAGTAAATACTACCGTTGAGTACAGTCTGCAAAAACAATACAGTAAATACTACAGTGTAGTAGAGTCTGCAAAAACACAACATTCATTACTATAGTCTATACAGTGCATTCGGAAAGTATTACATTAAAGCCTTATTCTAAAATGTATTACACATACAATACCCCTTAATGACAAATCAAAAACAGCTTTAGAAATTTTAGCAAATTTATTAAAAACAAAAAACCTAAATATCAGATTGACAAGTATTCAGACCCTTTACTCAGTACTTTGTTGAAGCACCTTTGGCAGCGATTACAGCCTTGACTTTTCTTGGGTATGATGCTACAAGCTTGGTACACCTGTATTTGGGGAGTTTCTCCCAATCTTCCGTGCAGATATTCTCAAGCACTGTCAAGTTGGATGGGGAGCGTCACCGCACAGCTATTTTTTTGGTCTCTCCAGAGATGTTCAATTGGGTTCAAGTCCAGGCTCTGGCTGGGCAACTCAAGGACATTCAGAGACTTGTCCCGAAGCCACTCCTTTGTTGTCTTGGCTATGTGCTTAATTAAGGTCATTGTCCTGTTGGAAGGTAAACCATCGCCCCAGTCTGAAGTCCTGAGAGCTCTGGAGCAGGTTTTCATCAATGATCTTGCTATACTTTGCTCTGTTTATCATTCCCTCAATCTTGACTAGTCTCCCAGTCCCTGCCGCTGAAAAACATCCCCACATTATGATACCACCATGCTTCACTGTAGGGATGGTGCCAGGTTTCCTCCAGACATGAAGCTTGGCATTCAGGCCAAAGAGTTCAATCTTGGTTTCATCAGACCAGTGAATCTTGTTTCTCATGGTCTGTCATGTGCTTTTTACTGAGGAGTGGCCATTCTACCATAAAGGCCTGATTGGTGGAGTGCTGCAGAGACGGCTGTCTTTCTAGAAGGCTCTCCCAACTCCAAAGAGGAACTCTGGAGCTCTGTCAGAGTGATCATTGGGTCCTTGTTCACCTCCCTTTAAGAATGATGGACCTTCAATCCTGCAGAAATGTTTTGGTACCCTTCCCCAGATCTGTGCCTCAACACAATCCTGTCTCGAAGCTCTACCGACAATTCCTTCAACCTCATGGCTTGGTTTTTTCTCTGATATGCACTGTCAACTGTGGGACCTTATATAGATAGGTGTGTGCCTTTCCAAATCATCTCCAATCAATTAAATTTACCACAGGTGGACTCCAATCAAGTTGTAGAAACTTCTCAAGTATGATCAGTGGAAACAGGATGCACCTGAGCTCAATTTTGAGTCTCATATCAAAAGGTCCACAAAAACACTACATTTACTACAGCAGTAAACTCGGGAAAAACACTACAGTGAATTCTATAGTATTTATACCATAGCATACTCTAGTATTTTTTTCATATAGTTGAGGCTGAGGAGGAAAGGATTCTGGCTGGATCTGTCTCTGTCCTCATTAGTACTGAGCTGAGCTGCTCCTCCTGACACACACATGCATGTAAACACACAAACACTCACACACTTTTACAAACACAAACACTCTCTGAGTCTGACTGCTGACAGTTTGAAGATATTGATAGGAGCAGAGGTCTGTGAGATGTGAAATCCCCTGAGTAAAGGAGAATGCAGCTGAGTGGTTGTAATTGGGCACTGAGTATCAATCTGCTGCCAAATACCTCACAGTTTTCCCCTCTAATGTTCTCCACCATTGCTATGGTAATGTTAAGGCATCTCTGCATGCTGATGAGATGAGATGCTGTACGTTCACAGCTCAGTTCCTGCCCTTAGTTTGTCTCTGTCACAACCAAGGAAACACACATAAACAAACACACACACACATAGCTGTTTTCTAATAACAGAGAGATCAGTGAGCCTCTGACAAACACACATTATTATTCCTATAATATATTTTTATTCCATACAGTGTTTGGTTGAAAGTTGTCAACAAGGTGTATTGTTAGTGTAAATAGTGAAAATGATATTGTTGTATGTTATTTCACAATCACTATACGTTATCGTAAGTTACACTGCCAGTGCCAAATGCGTTCACCTCATTGAAAGGTTTGTACCACAGAACTAACAGAACATAGTGAAACTTTGAACTATTCAAGGAGAGTTTCACCAAATAATATATTTTCTTTTCAACGGTGTCTCTGTGAATATTACCAAACAATATACTTGCCTTTCAATGGTGTGTCTGCCCACATGGAAAAATGCAATAGTTTAATATAGAATACTACAATGCTTACTATAGAATTATGTTGTAAATTGTAGTATACTGTACAATACTATACTGCACACTGCAGTGTCCCTCTGATGTGTAGTACTTACTATAGAATGTTGTAGTATATTGTAGAATACTATAGTAAATACTACTGTAATGTCCGCAAAAACACTACATTCCAGAAAAACACTACACTTTTTTAACGATGGTAAATACTACAGTATTTAATTTTTATGTACCTGCCCATTCCTCTCCCATATCCTAATTTGTGCCACCCAGAAGTGAGAACCATACATGCCAAGTATAGACCATATTGTGTTCCCTACAGGTTATAGAAAAGAGCAGAAGTTCTGAAATATTCGTTCAGACCCAAGTCCTTCCTACCTACAGGTTATATAAAAGTATTAGTATTTCTCCAGTAGGAGAAAGACTCCACTTCTATGTCAAAGATAATAAAACAAAAACACTATAGTAAATACCACAGTATACTACAGTCTGCCAAAACACTATAGTAAATACTACAGTATACTCCAGTCTGCAAAATCGCTTCAGTAAATACTACAGTATACTCCAGTCTGCAATAACACTATAGTAAATACTACAGTAAACTACAGAATGCAATAACACTACAGTAAATACTACAGTATAGAATACTACAATCCACAAAAACACAATATTAATTACTGTAGTATATAATATTGTTTTTATTTTCCTTCAGTATTTATACTATAGTTGACTGTAAATCAGTGGCGGTCAGTGCCGTTTAAGATGAGGGAGGACGATTTTCTTTCGTGAGCATGGCCTTATTTGTATTACAGCATATTGGATGACTCTCATTCATATTCATTCACCCAGTTCAATGTAACCGCAATAGGTTTAGGCTACTACATGATACTGACATTTTTCCTATACTAGCCTACGAATGAAGACCAATTTGAGGTCACAGACAGTGAGTGACACAAGGACAGACAGTGACATTCAATACAGCCTTCAACGCTCTTGCCTGCATCTAGCTGATATAGGATGTAATCTAACATGAGTTTCTATTGGACAAATTCAGGTATGTTTATCTCCGTTTTGTTCTGTTTGCTTCCGTTTAAGAAACTTTTTTCAACAGAATCAGCGGAATGAATACACCCCTGATCTCACGTGAACACAGTTCACTTTCATAGCAGTCACTTTGTATTCCTTGTCTCCTCCTCTCACCTTTTCCCTTCGCTTGTGGACTTCAGTGCACAACACATCAGCTGTATGTGACCAGGCGAAAAAACCTTTCAAAGTAAAAACCGCTACACACAGCCCACATCGTTGTCACCATACCTGCTAAAGTATTGTCATACTCAGCATAGCTAATGGAACTAACGCTTTAGTAAACCTGCTACAATCATGCAGTAACGTTACAGTGTACAGTCATTAAGCATTTACACCTGTGGGCCCAGGTGGAAATACATTTGTAATACCAAAAGCTTACGTTGACTTGGAAGCATTCCAGTGTTGTGTTGGAAAGTCATAGCCGGCTAGTTAACCTAGCATCCCTCTGTTTGAGAAGTGTATTTCAGTAGGCTAAACTAGCTAGCTGCATTTGCTAGCTAAGTAAGTGAAACTGAAAGTGAAAAATAAATACGAAATCTCTCTCTCTATTTCGCCCTTCCTTCTCCTTCATTTTGTAAGAAATTAATATTTTGAAAACTGTTAAACTATTGTCTTTCTCTCTCTTTGAGTCAACCACTCACCACATTTTATTCACTGTAGTGCTAGCAAGCTGTAGCTTATGCTTTTAGTACTAGATATTCTCTGATCCTTTGATTGGGTGGACAACATGTCCGTTTATGCAGAAAGAGCTCTGATAGGCTAGAGGACGTCCTCCAAAAGTTGTCATAATTACTGTGTAAGTCTATGGAAGGGGATGAGAACCATGAGCCTTCTAGGTTTTGTATTGAAGTCAATGTACCCAGAGGAAGACGGAAGCTAGCTGTCCTCCGGCTACACAATGTTACCCTCGACCTTCTTTGCAAAATAGAGTGTTTTAATCAATTATTTGGTGACATGTGATTTTATTTAGTATAGTTTTATCTAAAAAGGATAACTTTTTAAATGATTTGCAACTTTAGACTTTAGTCTGGAAAAACACTACCGTTAATACTACAGTAAGGTCCGCAAAAGTATACCATACTATAGTATTTTTTTCATGTGGGTGAGTCTTTCTATTGTGAGGATTAAACTAGAGATCGGCCTGAAAGCCACCCATTATTGTGTGCAGTTCTACCCAGGGTGCATTAGGAGCTGATGTTACACAGGTGTTATGGTAAATAATGCCATATATCTCCAGGGGGAGGACATGGTGCTGTCTACACCATTTTGTCTTCAATAAGTTATGACAGGATCTGATTCCCGCAAAGACAAAGGCTTTGAGCCATTCCCATGGTGTAGGATGCCGTCGCCCTGAGGGCTATCTCACATAATATGTGTATGTATGTGGACAGGATGATATGCAGGTAGCCTATAGTGAGGGCTGAGCTAGATAGAGAAGAGGATAAATCAAACAAGGTTGACTTTCCTCTAGGGCCTAAGTGTTTTATTCTGATTGAAATACCCTCCAGAGACTAAGGCCCTGATGGGTATGATGCATAGAACCCCATTACAGGTAGTGGTTTTCACTTCTAGGTGTGCATAGAACAGGGTTAGGGAATATACCTCATTAACACTACAGAGAGAAGGCGAATAATGTTTTGAAACATGTTTTAAAGGATTGTAATGTGATTGAAGGACATACAAAGGGGGTGATTTAGGAAGAGTAAATGGGCCTACTGTAGAACGTGGATGTATTGGACTGAAGTGGCAGTCTTGAAATGTGAAATGTGTATGGGTGAAACTACACTGAGTAGGGCAAAGCCTTGGTAATTGTGTAGCAGTGGGTGGCATGTAAAACGCATCTCTTCTCTCTGGAAAGAGTGGTAACCTACAAAGACTGGCAGCCTCTGTAAAAACCTCTGGAAGACAACCAATAAGTACAATAAGGAAATTATGACTCTGGTGTCTCTTCTGGTATTTACAAAGAAAAATATTTAGTCTTCACATTTTATTTTGTATTTTTTATTCAACCTTTATTTAACTGGGCAAGTCAGTTAAGAACAAATTATTATTTACAATGACGGCATTACCCCGGCCAAACCCGGACAACGCTGGGCCAATTGTGCGCCGCACATCACTTCTTCACAATGCTGTCTGTGTGAGTGGACCAATTCAGTTTGTCTGTGATGTGTATGCCGAGGAACTTAAAACTTGCTACCCTCTCCACTACTGTTCCATCGATGTGGATAGGGGGGTGTTCCCTCTGCTGTTTCCTGAAGTCCACAATCATCTCCTTAGTTTTGTTGACGTTGAGTGTGAGGTTATTTTCCTGACACCACACTCCGAGGGCCCTCACCTCCTCCCTGTAGGCCGTCTCGTCGTTGTTGGTAATCAAGCCTCCCACTGTAGTGTCGTTTGCAAACTTGATGATTGAGTTGGAGGCGTGCATGGCCACGCAGTCATGGGTGAACAAGGAGTAAAGGAGAGGGCTGAGAACGCACCCTTGTGGGGCCCCAGTGTTGAGGATCAGAGGTGTGGAGATGTTGTTTCCTACCCTCACCACCTGGGGGTGGCCCGTCAGAAAGTCCAGGACCCAGTTGCACAGGGCGGGGTCGAGACCCAGGGTCTGGAGCTTAATGACGAGTTTGGAGTTTACTATGGTGTTAAATGCTGAGCTGTAATCGATTAACAGCATTCTTACATAGGTATTCCTCTTGTCCAAATGGGTTAGGGCAGTGTGCAGTGGGATTGCGATTGCGTCGTCTGTGGACCTATTGGGGTGGTAAGCAAATTGGAGTGGGTTTCGGGTGTCAGGTAGGGTGGAGGTGATATGATCCTTGACTAGTCTCTCAAAGCACTTCATGATAACGGAAGTGAGTGTTACGGGGTCGTTTAGCTCAGTTACCTTAGCTTTCTTGGGAACAGGAAAAATCGTGGCCCTCTTGAAGCATGTGGGAAAAGCCGCCTGGGATAGGGATTGATTAAATATGTCCGTAAATACATCAGCCAGCTGGTCTGCACATGCTCTGAGGATCCGGCTAGGGATGCCGTCTGGGCCGGCAGCCTTCGCAGGGTTAACACGTTTAAATGTTTTACACACGTTGGATGTGGTGAAGGAGATCCTGCAGGTATTTGGTAGCGGGACATGTCAGTAACACAGTATTGTCCTCAAAGCGAGAAAAGAAGATGTTTAGTTTATCTAGGAGCAAGACGTCAGTGTCCTCAATGGGAAGGGTCAGGGCGATGAAGAGGGCCAGGGCGATGTGGAGAGCCAGGGCTCCCACCCAGCCAGCTAGCCCAGTGTAGGAAAACACTCCAGTATTACATGTGGAGGGCCAGGGCTCCCACCCAGCTAGGCAGCCCAGGGAAGGAAAACCCTCTAGTGTTACATGCAGACTTGTTTACGTGCGGCTGTGCGTTTTGTTGCTAACCTTACTTTGCCTCCTTGACAACTTAACGGTTTTTACTTTCAATTACAGTTTATATTTTTAGTTATCCCTCACTCAACTTTTTTTTGTGTTTTGTTGCTAACCTTACTTTGCTACCTGACAATTTTACGGTTTTTACTTTTAATTACGGTTTATATTTGTAGTTTTCCCTCTGTCACGACTTCCACCGAAGTCGGCCCTTCTCCTTGTTCGGGTGGTGTTCGGCGGTCGACGTCACCGGCCTTCTAGTCACCACCGATCCATGTTTCAGTTTCGTTTTGTTTTGTCTGTATTACACACACCCGGTTTCAATTCCCACATCACGTTCCTTATTTAACCCTCTGGCATACATTTCTGTTCTGTCCGTGAATGTTTATTGTTGTTAGTGGTTGTGTTTTGTGCCAGTGTATTTTGTATGTTCCTATTTGGAATTTTGCATGATTCTTTGAGTAAACTCAGTTGTGTTACTCAATACCTGTGTCCTGCGCCTGACTCTATAACTCTACACCAAATCGCTGACACCCTCACTCAAACTTTTTTTTGTGTTTTGTTGCTAACCTTACTTTGCTACCTGACAACTTTACGGTTTTTACTTTTTAATTACCGTTTATATTTTTAGTTTTTCCCTCACTCAACTTTTTTTCATTCAACTTTTTCACTCCGGACGTTTTATCTGGACGTGGTTTGTCAGGACCTGCGCCACCAGCCGCAGCTAAGTAGTAACATTAACATGTCATCTTATTGCAGTCGCTTCACTCATAATATAGGAGAACGATCGCCTTACGGCAAGGACAGCTGTGCTGCAAGCCCAGCTTCAGACTCAATCGTTAGGCAAGGGTCATTTCAGTGTAGGAAAGGATGAAACTGCGTCTGTGCCACCAGTAAGTACAGATAGTAGTATAAATCCCCTCGCACAGTCCCCGCAGCCGGACAACTTTCTCATGGCTTCAGGAGGGAAATGCTGTAGGAATGCTCAACCAGTGTCGCTCATTCAGCCGACAGAATCTTTCAACCGGTTCTCCACTTTAAGCAGCAAGTCGGAGTCAGAGGCCGAGCCTTCTCTGGTCTCTACTCCTCCCATTATGGGGTCTGAGACGCCGAAGCCTCCACCATTAGCTCTGACAAATTGAAAACCCTAGTCATTGGCAACTCCATTACCCGCAGTATTAGACTTAAAACGAATCATCCAGCGATCATACACTGTTTACCAGGGGGCAGGGCTACTGACGATAAGGCTAATCTGAAGATGGTGCTGGCTAAAGCTAAAACTGGCGAGTGTAGAGAATATAGGGATATTGTTATCCACGTCAGTGCCAACGATGTTAGGATGAAACAGTCAGAGGTCACCAAGCGCAACATAGCTTCAGCGTGTAAATCAGCTAGAAATATGTGTTGGCATCGAGTAATTGTCTCTGGCCCCCTCCCAGGTAGGGGAGTGATGAGCTCTACAGCAGAGTCTCACAACTCAATCGCTGGTTGAAAACTGTTTTCTGCCCGTCCCAACAAATAGAATTTATAGATAATTGGCCCTCTTTCTGGGACTCATCCACAAACAGGACCCAGCCTGGCCTGTTGAGGAGTGACGGACTCCATCCTAGCTGGAGAGGTGCTCTCATCTTATCTATGAACATAGACAGGGCTCTAACTCCCCTAGCTCCACAATGAAATAGGGTGCAGGCCAGGCAGCAGGCTGTTAGCCAGCCTGCCAGCATAGTGGAGTCTGCCACTAGCACAGTCAGTGTAGTCAGCTCAGCTATCTCCATTTAGACCGTGTCTGTGCCTCGACCTAGGTTGGGCAAAACTAAACATGGCGGTGTTCGCTTTAGCAACCTCACTAGGATAAAGACCACCTCCATTCCTGCCATTATTGAAAGAGTGATACCTTACATCTCAAAATAGGGCTACTTAATGTTAGATCCCTCACTTCCAAGGCAGTTATAGTCAATGAACTAATCACTGATCATCATCTTGATGTGATTGGCCTGACTGAAACATGGCTTAAGCCTGATGAATTAACTGTGTTAAATGAGGCCTCACCTCCTGGTCACACTAGTGACCATATCCCCCCGCAAAGGCGGAGATGTTGCTAACATTTACGATAGCAAATTTCAATTACAAAAAAAACCCTGACGTTTTCGTCTTTTGAGCATCTAGTCATGAAATCTATGCAGCCTACTCAATCACGTTTTATAGCTACTGTTTACAGGCCTCCTGGGCCATGTACAGCGTTCGTCACTGAGTTCCCTGAATTCCTAACGGACCTTGTAGTCATAGCAGATAATATTCACATTTTTGGTGACTTTAATATTCACATGGAAAAGTCCACAGACCCACTCCAAAAGGCTTTCGGAGCCATCATCGACTCAGTGGGTTTTGTCCAACATGTCTCCAGACCTACTCACTGCCACAGTCATATTCTGGACCTAGTTTTGTCCCATGGAATAAATGTTGTGGATCTTATTAATGTTTTTCCTCATAATCCTGAACTATCAGACCACCATTTTATTACGTTTGCAATCGCAACAAATAATCTGCTCAGACCCCAACCAAGGATCATCAAAAGTCGTGCTATAAATTCTCAGACACCCCAAAGATTCCTTGATGCCCTTCCAGACTCCCTCTGCCTACCCAAGGACGTCAGAGGACAAAATTCAGTTAACCACCTAACTGAGAAACTCAATTTAACCTTGCGCAATTCCCTAGATGCAGTCGCAACCCTAAAAACGAAAAACATTTGTCATAAGAAACTAGCTCCCTGGGATACAGAAAATACCCGAGCTCTGAAGCAAGCTTGGGGCGGCAGGGTAGCCTAGTGGTTAGAGCGTTGGACTAGTAACCGGAAGGTTGTGAGTTCAAACCCCCGAGCTGACAAGGTACAAATCTGTCGTTCTGCCCCTGAACAGGCAGTTAACCCACTGTTCCCAGGCCGTCATTGAAAATAAGAATTTGTTCTTAACTGACTTGCCTGGTTAAATAAAGGTAAAATAAAAAATAAAAAAATAAAAGCTTCCAGAAAATTGGAACGGAAATGGCTTCACACCAAACTGGAAGTCTTCCGACTAGCTTGGAAAGACAGTACCGTGCAGTATCGAAGAGCCCTCACTGCTGCTCGATCATCCTATTTTTCCAAGTTAATTGAGGAAAATAAGAACAATCCAAAATTTATTTTTGATACTGTCGCAAAGCTAACTAAAAGTAGCATTCCCCAAGAGAGGACGGCTTTCACTTCAGCAGTAATAAATTAATTAACTTCTTTGAAGAAAAGATCATGATCATTAGAAAGCAAATTACTGACTCCTCTTTAAATCTGCGTATTCCTCCAAAGCTCAGTTGTCCTGAGTCTGCACAACTCTGCCAGGACCTAGGATCAAGGGAGGCACTCAAGTGTTTTAGTACTAAATCTCTTGACTCAATGATGGAAATAATCATGGCCTCTAAACCTTCAAGCTGCATTCTGGACCCTATTCCAACTAAACTACTGAAAGATGTTATGTTATGTTGAATCCTATGTTGAACATAATAAACGTCTCTCTATCCATCGGATGTGTACCAAACTCACTAAAAGTGGCAGTAATAAAGCCTCTCTTGAAAAATCCAAACCTTGACCCAGAAAATATCAAAAAAACTATCATCCTATGTCGAATCTCCCATTCCTCTCAAAAATATTAGAAAAAGCTGTTGCGCAGTAACTCACTGAAGACAAACAATGTATATGAAATGCTTCAGTCTGGTTTTAGACCCCATCATAGCACTGAGACTGCACTTGTGAAGGTGGTAAATGACCTTTTAATGGCGTCAGACCGAGGCTCTGCATCTGTCCTCGTGCTCCTAGACATTAGTGCTGCTTTTGATACCATTGAACACTGCAACATTCTGACCTTAGTTCCTTTGTTTTGTCTTTTGTTTTAGTATGGTCAGGGCGTGAGTTGGGTGGGTTGTCTATGTAAGTTTTCTATGATTTTCTATTTCTTTGTTTGGCCTGGTATGGTTCTCAATCAGAGGCAGCTGTCAATCGTTGTCCCTAATTAAGAACCATATTTAGGTAACCTGTTTTTCCATTGTGTTTTGTGGGTGGTTGTTTTCAGTCTTTGTGTGTCTACACCAGACAGAACTGTTCCGGTTGTTTCTTTGTTGTTTTGTTATTCAGTGTTCAGTTTTCATTAAATAAGATGGACACCTACCACGCTGCGCATTGGTCCTCACCTTCTTCCACCGACAGCCGTTACAATCACCACATTCTTTTGGAGAGATTGGAAACCCAAATTGGTCTACACGGACAAGTTCTGGCCTGGTTTAGATCTTATCAGTTTGTCTCTGTGGATGGTTTGTCCTCTGAAAAATCATCTGTAAATTCCGGTGTTCCTCAAGGTTCCGTTTTAGGACCACTGCTGTTTTCACAATATATTTTACCTCTTGGGGATGTCATTCGAAAACATAATGTTAACAGTCACTGCTATGCGGATGACACACAGCTGTACATTTCGATGAAACATGGTGAAGCCCCAAAATTGCCCTCGCTGGAAGCCTGTGTTTCAGACATAAGGAAGTGGATGGCTGCAAACTTTCTACTTTTAAACTCGGACAAAACAGAGATGCTTGTTCTAGGTGCCAAGAAACAAAGAGATCTTCTGTTGAATCTGACAATTAATCTTGATGGTTATACAGTCGTCTCAAATAAAACTGTGAAGGACCTCGGTGTTACTCTGGACCCTGATCTCTCTTTTGATGAACATATCAAGACTGTTTCAAGGACAGCTTTTTTCCATTTACCTAAAATTGTAAAAATCTGACATTTTCTGTCCAAAAATGATGCAGAAAAATGTATCCATGCTTTTGTCACTTCTAGGTTAGACTACTGCAATGCTGTACTTTCCGGCTACCCGGATAAAGCACTAAACAAACTTCAGTTAGTGGTAAATACGGCTCCTAGAATCCTGACTAGAACCTCAAAATTTGATCTTATTACTCCAGTGCTAGCCTCCCTACACTGGCTTCCTGTTAAGGCCAGGGTTGATTTCCACGTTTTACTGCTAACCTACAAAGCATTACATGGGCTTGCTCCTACCTATCGCTCTGATTTGGTCCTGCCGTACATACCTACACGTACGCTACGGTCACAAGATGCAGGCCTCCTAATTGTCCCTAGAATTTCTAAGCAAACAGCTGGAAGCAGGACTTTCTCCTGTAGAGCTCAATTTTTATGGAATGGTCTGCCTACACATGTGTGAGACGCAGACTCGGTCTCAACCTTTAAGTCTTTATTTAAGACTCTTCAGTAGGTCCTATGATTGAGTGTAGTCTGGCCCAGGAGTGTGAAGGTGAACAGAAAGGCACGGGAGCAACGAACCGCCCATTCGGTCTCTGCCCGCCAGTTCCCCTCTCTCCACTGGGATTCTCTGCCTCTAACCCTATTACAGGGGCTGAGTCACTGGCTTACTGGTGCTCTTCCATGCTGTCCCTAGGAGGGGTGCGTCACTTGAGTGGGTTGAGTCACTGACGTGGTCTTCCAGTCTGCGTTGGCGCACCCCCTTGGGTTGTACCGTGGTGGAGATCTTTGTGGGCTATACTCGGCCTTGTCTCAGGATGGTAAGTTGGTTGGACCTGGTTGAAGATATCCCTCTAATGGTGTGGGGGCTGTGCTTTGGCAAAGTGGGTGGGGATATATCCTTCCTGTTTGGCCCTGTCCTGGGGTATCATCGGATGGGGCCACAGTGTCTCCTGACCCCTCCTGTCTCAGCCTCCAGTATTTATGCTGCAGTAGTTTATGTGTCAGGGGGCTAGGGTCAGTCTGTTATATCTGGAGTATTTCTCCTGTCTTATCCATGTCCTGTGTGAATTTAAGTATGCTCTCTCTAATTCTCTCTTTCTCTCTTTCTTTCTTTCTCTCTCTCGGAGGACCTGAGCCTTAGGACCATGCCTCAGGACTACCTGGCATGAGGACTCCTTGCTGTCCCCAGTCCACCTGGCCGTGCTTCTGCTCTATTTTCAACTGTTCTGTCTGCAGCTATGGAACCCTGACCTGTTCACTGGACGTGCTACCTGTCCCAGACATGCTGTTTTCAACTCTCTAGAGACAGCAGGAGTGGTAGAGATACCTTTAATGATCGGCTATGAAATTTACTCCTGAGGTGCTGACCTGTTGCACCCTCGACAACTACTGTGATTATTATTATTTGACCATGCTGGTCATTTATGAACGTTTGAACATCTTGGCCATGTTCTGTTAAAATCTCCACAAAGCACAGCCAGAAGAGGACGGGCCACCCCACATAGCCTGGTTCCTCTCTAGGTTTCTTCCTAGGTTTTGGCCTTTCTAGGGAGTTTTTCCAAGCCACTGTGCTTCCACACCTGCATTGCTTGCTGTTTGGGGTTTTAGGCTGGGTTTCTGTACAGCACTATGTGGCATCAGCTGATGTAAGAAGGGCTATATAAATAATTTTGATTTGATTTTATTTGACATGTGGAGGACCAGGGCTGACTGATTGACGGTGGACTGACTGATTGACGGAGGGAGTAGGGCTAATAAATGGTTGTCCTGGGGCCAGAGGTGTTGGACTGCAAGCTGGGCACCTTCTCCTCCTTTTCTGTCCTGTTCTCACCTCCTCTCTACCTTACACCCCTCTCGTCCTCCTCTCACCTCTTCCTTGTCTCCGCCAAGTCTTCTCTGCCTTTTCTTCTCTTCTCTCCCTCTCATTCATTCCTCTCCTCCTCTCTTCTTATCTACCCTCTCTTCTCTCCTGATGGTTCATGGATGATATTGTTTTTGAAACAGCACAGTCATGGAGGTTAGGTGAGAAGAGGTTATGCTCACAGAGTGTCTGGTGTTGGGCGGACGCTGACTGGGGGATGTACCTCTGTAGCAACAAGGGTGTTGAGACAAGGAGTGGGCCTCTCCTGTCCTTAGCTGGTCTCATGGCCTGAGATGGTGAGATAACACTCTGGCTCTGGCCCAGTCCGTTTAGCCTACCTGGTGAGTGCTGGGAACGGACTCCATTCTCCTCTCACTACAGCCACTGTCCAACTGATTCTCATGGCTGACCTGGTTTAATGTGAAGTATCAACATGACAAGCTGTGTGAAACAAACGTCATGGCGATATGTGGACATGATAATGATCCAATGGATGGGGATTATGATGGTGGTTATGATGGATGATGATGATTATCTCCAGTCAGTGCATTATAACCAAACGTTTCAAATAAATTGAGCTCATATGCAATTTCACATACTATCGTCAACATCAAAGGGCAACTCAGCAGGGACAAACAAATCACTCAGCTTAGTCAGATGTACTATACAGCCCAACTTGTTCCTCTGATGTGCATTAAGAAATACTATTTTTAGGAATTTCTCCCCCCTCTGCTCTTTTTGTTGCAGGCAATTTTATTCTTCCATAATTATATCATTTCCTGAACCGTTTGCTTGGAACTTTCCTCTCTGAAAATCGTAAAATCAGCTTTAATATGAACCTTATTTTAGACGACTTTGCAGAAAGGCCTCCATTGTTAGATAAAGGAGCAGCATAACATATCACATTTCTTCACCATACATCTTGTTAAATGATACTTTTAAGAAATATATGCCACGCTGTACACTTTCAACAGGCTATATAAAAAGAAAAAATGGATTTTTCACCGTGTAAAATTGGTAAATTTTTGCTGAAAAATGAGCAGCTTCAATAGACCATTTGAGACATGAGATAACAACTTCTACATGTTTTCAATTATTTGGTAATTGGAGGCATATTTATAGCTTTCTTATCCTGGTTGTAATATGTGGTCATCCCCACAGTAGATGGCGCCAATAGCTGTATGCTCAAAAGTCAAAACTGATAGAGCTGCAAGTTACTGTCGATATTCATACCAGACTCTTGACTCCTCATGTATCAACTGCTGCTCTTTCATTGCTTGTAGGACGTTTTGGGTTACTAGATAAAAGATGAAAGGTTGAATTTTGACTCATGGTCAAAATTGGTAAATGTGGAAAAGTTATATTGCACTGACGCTGTATGCTGTTTTAGATCATGTTGAATGTTGTGCTGTGATTCTGTGAATTTGCAAAAGCATAACACAGAAATGGACATTAGGCCAGAGCGCTATCAATCTGGCTCAGTCCGAAGAGAAAAAAATGTGAGTTTGTTCAGTTTAGCAGTATTAATGTCTGGCTTTAGGACCATGTGGATGGCTCAGAGCCAGCCGGAAGGCTGTTTGATTGGCTGGCTTAAGGACTTTGGAGAGTGCAGCTGCAGTGATCGAACAGTGTGACTTCCGTCTCAGTTGACAAAAGCAGTGTGGAAGTGGAAGATGGCTAGGTCACTACTCTTTGACTTGACAGGAAACTAAACTAGTTGGTATCTCGTTGCTGAGATATCTAATTGCTAATTGCTGTAGGCTATGGCATATGTTTATTCTAAAACGTTACATATGGGCTCTACGATACTGAACTCTAGAGTACAGTACTGTACTCTACTTTTCTTTACTGTACTGTTCTTTACGGTGTTCTAGGGTACTGAACTGTATTCAACTGTGCTGTCCAAACCTGTGAAACATAGACGCCTATGATGGGTTCAGATTTGGTCCGACCAGGGTGAACTGACCAAATGGACGTCCAGTGTCAGTCGCTGCTCAGTGGGTGAGGATACTTGCTACAGTAAATGGAAAGAGGATTGGTGGTAGGTGTTATGGTAGATGTCAGTAAGAGCCAAGAGAGGTGACATTAACTGGAGGGAGGGAGGGATGGAGGGAGGGTGAGAGAGAGGGAGAGAGAGAGGTTGTTCAGACTGTTTTCACAGTCTTGCTTTGACTACCAAACGTCAGAAAGATTTTTTTAAAACTGTTAGAATGACAGTATGCCAGTGGACGGGAGAACAGTAGCAGGTGACCCGACTGTGGTTGGTGACTACTATGATTTCCCATTGTAGTCAATTCAACTGCAGTAATTTATAGATGTGGTATGAGAATTACAAGTTTTAACTACTTATTAATTAATAAATATACTTGATATCAGTATAAACACTTTAACTAATTGGTAGGTCAACCTTTACGTCTGGGAGGTCAACCTTGTTACTTCTGTGAACTCTCATTATCATCCCTCCTCATGAGAAATTAGAAAATATCTTAAAGATATTTGGGCTTTTGGTAACAAAATTTCAAGACACAATGTTTCTTATCCTTACGGAAGGCAGAAAAATGTCTCCAAAACGAAATACTAGTGTTGATATTCGTTGGCAGGGGTCTTTACTTCCTCATTATTGGGTTTAGATGTATTTCTATTAAATTATCATGCTTTTTCTGGTATAATTACATTGTCTTAGACCCCTGTTTGACCAGAAATCAAAGCCTTTGCTTATTTCTAATTTTAAATTCTTAGCTTTCATTTGACACACAATTTGAAATGCTCCTATGAACTTCACATGTTGGTGCTCATGGGTCCTTTTAGTGCCCATATTTCCCTTATTGACCGTGGTGAATGAAGCTATAGCAGCTACGGTGATAATGGCTGAAGTCATTTTTGCTTGTTTTTGCTGTTCTCAAAATAGCATATTAGAAATGCATTAAATCGTCTGCAACTTAAATATGGATCCCTATGGATCACTATGGATCACTATGGATCGCTATGGATCAGTTGTTCAATACAATGAATGGTAGCTAATTTTCAACGCTATTTGTCATACAATTTTATGATTTCACATGGCCACCCATGACTGGTTCTTGATCCCCCATTGGCCACCCCATCAAAGAAATCCTAGAATTGCCCCTGGTTGGTTGGCCAACAGCACATGGATGATTGATGTACTTGGCCCATGCAGCCGTAGAGCCCATCACTTTGCATGGATTTAATACTTTATTCCACAGAGAGTAGTCTTTGATGCTCCTCACTGAGTCTGTCAATGTAGCAGAAGATGTGAACTTCTCCACATGCCCTCCAGGTGTGTGTGTGTGTGTGTGTGTGTGCGTGCGTGCGTGCGTGCGTGCGTGCGTGCGTGCGTGCGTGCGTGTGTGCGTGTGTGTGAGCGCATGTGTTCATGTGCGTGTGTGTGTACACGTTTTACTATACTTGTGAGTACCAGAAGTCCTCACAAGAATAGTAAACCAACTCAAATTCAGGGAAGTGAGGACATTTTGCCAGTCTTCACTTGTAAAAAGGCTATTTTAGGCTTAGAGTTTAGGTTAGTGGTTAGGGGTCGGTGGTTAGGTTTAGAAGTTAGGGTTAGGGCTTAAGGTTACAGTAAGGGTTAGGGAAAATGCAATTGTGTGTGCTGTGAGAGAGAGAGAGAGAGAGAGAGAGAGAGAGAGAGAGAGAGAGGAGAGAAAATAGAGGAGAGAGAAGAGAGAGAGAGAGAGAGAGAGAGAGAGAGAGAGAGAGGAGAGAAAATAGAGGAGAGAGAAGAGAGAGAGGAGAGAGAGGAGGGAGAGGAGAGAGAGGAGGGAGAGGAGAGAAAATAGAGGAGAGAGAGGAGAGAGAGTGTGTTTGTTACTGTGTCTGCCCAGTCTGCCTGTGCATATCTCCACCTCCAATGCGTGATTAAACCAGACAAAATTAGTTTCCTACCAGCTGGTATCTCCCCAGGCCAAGGCAATTATGAATTATAAACAAGCAATGCCGAATCTTATCCACACTCTGAGAAGTGAAAACACACGCACACATACACACACACAGAGTTCAGCGCCAAATGATGTTTGTGTTGTTGTATGTAGTGATGGGAAGTTCCAGATGTTAGAATGAACCACATTGAGTTTAATGATATCCTTTTCCCTGACTGGGTTCCACATGCTTCACGGTTCTCCACTCTGTCTGATGCCTGAGGACACTGAGGACACTGAGGACACTGACACGGGAATGGTGAGTCACTGACTTTCCATAATGTCTGTGTCCTACTGACTTTAAATGAACTGCAGAAAGTGTAAGGGCAATGTAAAAAGGGCAAGGTTGTTATTTATACTAAGTTATGTCAATGTTATAACTATGTTATGACCCTTTCATAATCAATATGTATGCCATGGTCATCTTGGTCTCTGATGACAAGGAAATAAGCGTGTGTACACACACACACACACACACACACACACACACACACACACGCACACGCACACACACACACACACTCCCAGGTATGTTTAGTTTGAATGACAGGTTTGTGCCTCTGGCCTCTCTCTATCTGTCACTCAACATTGCTGCTTTTCACGGTGGTTAAACCTTGGGTCATGAAAGGAAATGTTAAGATCACACAGAACACATTTCTCTCTCATTGTTGTTACTATAGCCAGCCCCCACCCCCTCCCCCTCTGTTTTTCTTCACGTGCACATAGCAGGATAGGAAGTCTACTGAGGTCTACTGAGGCCAGCATGCCACTAGCCTGCATCCCAAATGGCACCCTACATCCTATTGACCTGGTCAAAAGTAGTGCACTCTATAGAGGATTTGGGATGTATCCCTACTTTCCCATGTAGTAGGTGAGTAGCAGGGTGAGTAGCAGGGGTCACATCTGTCAGTAGAACAGTGGAATTCAGTATGTTGTTCTGTGATGTATATCATTTAATGGGGCGACACACAGACAGGATGCTGTTTTAAGGGATGGCTGTGGCGTCCATTACACTGTAGGTAGGGGTAGATGATTTTCTGGGCCAATGAAAACAGCTTGGATCGTGTTCCTGTGCTTCCCTCACTGTGTGTGTGTGTGTGTGTGTGTGTGTGTGTGTGTGTGTGTGTGTGTGTGTGTGTGTGTGTGTGTGTGTGTGTGTGTGTGTGTGTGTATGTTACCACAAGGAAAGTTAGTGAGAGGAGGAACGGCTCACACACTCTCTCAGCAACCACCCCTGTCTGATACTGACACATTCAATAAGACCAGATTTACTAGACAGGTGGTTGTGTGACTGATCGTGATGTATATCACATTGACATATTTCAAGTACAATAACACCACTTGTATATGTGGACATCTTTACTGCTTCCTGTCAGGTTTACATACTGTAGTACAGGACATTTCACTGTAGGTTACCAGTTTACAGGAGGAAAGTTACCAGCGAGGGAAGAGATAGGGAGAGAGGAGATGAAGAAAGGGAGGAAGACAGACAGACAGACAGACAGACAGACAGACAGACAGACAGACAGACAGACAGACAGACAGACAGACAGACAGACAGTGTAACGGTCTTCTTCCTCCTCTGACGAGGAGTAGTAGGAAGGATCGGAGGACCAATGCGCAGCGTGGTAAGTGTTCATGATACTTTTAATAGAACACAGAAAAATACAAAATAACAACGTGAAATAACAAAAAACGAAACAGTTCCGTGTGGAACACACAGACACAGAAAATATAATCACCCACAACTCAAGGGTGAAAACAGGCTACCTAAGTATGGTTCTCAATCAGGGACAACGATTGACAGCTGCCTCTGATTGAGAACCATACCAGGCCATACACAGAAATCCCAAATCATAGAAAAAAGTACATAGACAACCCACCCAACTAACGCCCTGACCATACTAAAACAAAGAAAAAACAAAGGAACTAAGGTCAGAACGTGACAGTACCCCCCCCCCCCCCTCCCCCCCAAAGGTGCGGACTCCGGCCGCAAAACCTGAACCTATAGGGGAGGATCTGGGTGGGCATCTGTCCGCGGTGGCGGCTCTGGCGCGGGACGTGGACCCCACTCCACCATAGTCTTTGTCTGCCTCTTAACCCACCTCTGTGGCCTCTTTAGAGCGGTGACCCTCGCCGCCGACCTCGGACTGGGGACCCTAGCCACGGGTCACTAATGGACGGGAGATTCCGGCAGCACTGGACAGGCGGGAGACTCCGGCAGCTCCGGAGTGAAGGGCGATTCCGGCAGCTCCTGACTGACAGGCGGCTCTGGCGGCTCCTGACTGACCGGCGGCTCTGGCAGCTCCTGACTGACCAGCGGCTCTGGCAGCTCCTGACTGACCGGCGGTTCTGGCAGCTCCTGACTGACAGGCGGCTCTGGCAGCTCCTGACTGACCGGCGGCTCTGCCGGCTCCTGACTGACCGGTGGCTCAGGCAGCTCAGGACAGACGGGCGACTCTGGCAGCTCAGGAAAGACGGGCGACTCTGGCAGCTCAGGACAGACGGGCGACTCTGGCAGCGCTTTACAGGCGGGAGCACCTGTAGGGAGGAGACAGAGAGACAGCCTGGTGCGGGGGGCTGCCACCGGAGGCCTGGTGTATGGAGGAGGCACCGGATAGACCGGACCGTGGAGGTGCACTGGAGGTCTCGAGCACCGAGCCTGCACAACCCTACCTGGCTGGATGCTCCCCGTAGCCAGGCCAGTGCGGCGAGGTGGAATAGACCGCACTGGGCTGTGCTGGCAAACCTGGGACACCATGCATAGGGCTGGTGCCATGTACCCCGGCCCGACGAGACGCACTGGAGACCAGATGCGCTGAGCCGGCTTCATGGCACCTGGCTCGATGCCCACTCTAGCCCGGCCGATACGAGGCGCTGCTATGTAACGCACCGGGCTATGCATGTGCACCGGGGACACCGTGCGCCTCACGGCATAACACGGTGCCTGCCAGGTCCACCTCTCTCCACGGTAAGCATGGGGAGTTGGCTCAGGTCTCCTACCTGACTTAGCCACACTCCCCGTGTGCCCCCCCCATTAACTTTTTGGGGCTGCCTCTCGTCCCAGCCACGCTGCCATGCTGCCTCCTCATAATGCCGCCTCTCGGCTTTCACTGCCTCCAGCTCTGCCTTGGGGGCGGCGATACTCTCCCGGCTGTACCCAGGGTCCCTTGCCATCCAAGATCTCCTCCCAAGTCCAGGAGTCTTGAACCCGCTGCTCCTGGGTACCACGCTGCTTGGTCCGGTTGTGGTGGGTGATTTTGTAATGGTCTTCTTCCTCCTCTGACGAGGAGTAGTAGGAAGGATCGGAGGACCAATGCGCAGCGTGGTAAGTGTTCATGATACTTTTAATAGAACACAGAAAAAATACAAAATAACAACGTGAAATAACAACCATACCCGGCCAAAACAAAGGAACTAAGGTCAGAACGTGACAGACAGAGAGGACGTATGTCTTCTAAAGGCTACTAGAAGACACTCTCTCTCTCTCAAATTTAAATTCAAGCTGCTTTATCGGCATGACAAACATTGCGTCAATATTGCCAAAGCAACAATGTATACAATATACATTGAAATAAAATAATAAAAAGTAACAAAAAATAATATAAAATGGTACTAAATAATAAGTAAATAACAACAATAAATTGGTAACAGTCAGTAGTAGAAATAAAATAAATATAAAAGGCTAAACATGGACAATGAAACTATAACTAACTATAACTAACTAACTGTCATCCTCACCATTACATCAGTACTACAACTACCATCAGTAATAATAATAATAGTAATAACAATAATAGTAATAACAATAATGATAATAATAACTGTTAAGTTACTGTTTACTATGCAGATCATATTGTTCAGTGTCCCTCAGGCTATGGCAGGCAAATACATACAGTATTTGGCTGCAAGAGGAGCCATTGCTCCTTCGTCCTTGTGTATTTTTTGTTTTCCTCTGGGTTTAATAAGTAAAAAATTTGAATAAATGTAGTAATTTCTATGAATAATGAATCGCTTGGTGAGGAATATTTATCACAGTAAAATAGCATCTCTCTGCACTTTCTAGCACAGTGTCCAGTGAATCTCCCATCCTTCCTATATACACTGGCTCCATTCACTCTCCCAAGTGGAGGTGTGATCTTTTTCCACAGACAGAAAATAAACATTAGCCTTGCTAGGCATTGACGGACAGACAGCATGTCTGGCAAATTGAAATGTAATAATAATAAATGGCTTGTTTTTATTACACCTTCTCTTTGCTTGGGGGGCGACAGAGAGAGGAGGGAGAGGAGAGAAAATAGAGGAGAGAGGAGAGAGAGAGGAGAGAGGAGAGAAGAAAGAGAGAGGAGAGAGAGAAGAGAGAGGAGAGAAGAGAGAGAAGAGAGAGAGGAGAGAGAGGAGAGAGAAGAGAGAGGAGAGAGAGGAGAGAGAAGAGAGAGAGGAGAGAGAGGAGGGAGAGGAGAGAGAGGAGATAAAATAGAGGCGAGAGAAGAGAGATAGGAGAGAGAGGAGAGAGAGGAGGGAGAGGAGAGAGAAGAGAGAGGAAAGAGAAGAGAGAGAGGAGGGAGAGGAGAGAGAGGAGATAAAATAGAGAAAGAGAAGAGAGATAGGAGAAAGAGGAGAGAGAGGAGGGAGAGGAGAGAAAATAGAGGAGAGAGGAGAGAGAGAGGAGAGAGAGGAGAGAGAGGAGGGAGAGGAGAGAGAGGAGAGAAAATAGAGGAGAGAGAGGAGAGAGGAGAGAAAAGAGAGGAGAGAGAGGAGAGAGAGGAGAGATACATAGACAGAGAGAGGGGGTATCACACGTATGAGAGAGGAGGGAGAGGAGAGAAAATAGAGGAGAGAGAGGAGAGAGAAGAGAGAGGAGAGAGAGGAGAGACGAGAGAAAAGAGAGGAGAGAGAGGAGAGAGGAGAGAGAAGAGAGGAGAGAGAAGAGAGAGAGGAGAGAGAGGAGAGAGAAGAGAGAGAGGAGAGAGAGGAGAGATACATAGACAGAGAGGGGGGAATCACACGTATGACAATGACCCCAACCCAACAGTCTTGCACCATGCCAACATGAATGCGGGTATTACGATGGGGTCCTGACCCAACAGCCTGCTCAATAAAGTGTAACGACAACCATAGAGGCTCTCAATTCAGTCTTTGAACATCAGAGGATGGTGTAGTCTAGCTGGTAAACTGTATCATTAATAATGAGTTCCAGGGGTTTTCTGTTAATTGCAGATGGAGTTAATGTGATGTTGGTAGTCGTCTCGGAACCCATACTAAGACATGAAACATGCACCCCCATTCACTCCATGTTAGTGCAGCATAGTGGGATGTAAAATGTGCATGTTTGTTGCTCAGGGTTTGTTTGCTTTTCCTCAGTGCCTCCTCTGGTCTTCATAGACAGACATATTCCCTCCATACCCCCACTTCCATCCATCTGCTCTCCCCTAGTTTGTTGATTTTCCCCCTGCACTTCTGGCTATTACTAGCAAGGTGCTTCTAACTGCTGCAAGATTATTTATGATTATTTATGTTGTTACTGCAGCGATGGTGTTGTGTGTATGTGTGTGGGTGAGCTGTCCTTCAACACAGGAGACAGTGAAGAGTAATGGGGAATGAGGTTAACCCCCTAGAGACGATGTCTGCGCCCCCGTGGAAATCGAATTAGCCCGATATAAAAATACCCATCAAAATCCATCGGTTTAAGATGTAGATTTCCAAGTTTTCCATGGGCTGAGTCTCAATCCACCGCATCCGCCAATGGCGACCTTCCGCGTCACAGGTTTCGTCTGAAGTCGCTACCGCTGATCTGCGAACATCTGTCTGTAGCGTCCGAACGGTTTGGCCTACAAAGACACACGTCAGTTGTTTTGCTCTGGAACGCCCACAAGTCTCAAAAGACTCGTCTGAAGGTAGTCCGGTACCGGTAAAACAAACTAACGGAAGTATATATGGAAGTAGTTTAGAGCAATAAAAAAAAGAGGTTAGTTTTGTTTTTGTTACAAAAATCCTCATATGTCTTCTGTCTCTCTGATAGAGGACAGACACTTTAAAACAAACTTCCTTTTAAAACATGTTTTGACTATCTGTTTCCCATGTATGAATCTGTTATTCAAGTGTTTCTATGGGCTAATAGCAGGAAGGCCAAATTCAGTGTTTCATCGAAAGGGGTCCTAAAATTCATAATCAAAGAGCTAAATGACCATCTTAAAACAATTCCATATGTTAGTTTAGTAGAACTCCAACGCTGCTGGGTTTTTCACGATCAACAGTTCTCCGTGTGTATCAAGAATGGTCCACCAGCCAAAGGACATCCAGCCAACTTGATACAACTGTGGAAAGCATTGGAGTCAACATGGGCCAACATCCCTTTGGAATGCTTTCAACACCTTGTAGAGTGCATGCCCTGACGAATTGAGGCTTTTCTGAAGACAAAAGGGGGTGCAACGCAATTTTAGGAAGGTGTTGCTAATGTTTTGTACACTCAGAGTACAATCTACGCAGGAGCTTCTAATCAGCAGGTTTGCATGGGAAAGAGTTTTGGCTTTCCATAGTGACATCACCATGCTGTAAATTGGTTAATAGACCAATAAGAAAGAGAGTTCCAAACCCCTCTGTCAATAGCAGTTCATTTTTAGTTTTCCCATCCCCCCTCATAACACTCCCAGACAATCCTAGCAAAATAGTTTTTTTGCTAAAAAGCTTTTACTGCCCATTTGAATGGAAATCTGTTACTGGTAAGGCACTTAATAGTACTATTATTAGTATTGACTTAAATGTTACCCATGAAAACTGTGAATAGTATGTGTACATATAGCTAAGGTATGCCAACCATGTTTCACCAAGAAAATAACAGAACAAAAACGAAGGCGCAAAGTGGCTCTGATATCTGGCTTATTTGAAGTGTTGATAGGCGAACAGCCACAAAAAGCCAAGTTAATAAGCAATTTAAAGCTTTAAACCCGGGCCATGATGAAAGTTTAATGATATCAGCACAAATTTCCCGTCACATAATCTCCCCATTTAATAAATCTCCACTGTCAGCAGAACGTTGACGAAAAACAAGCCTAATCCCTCTGATTGACATCTCCAAACTAAATTGGCTGGGAAAAGACTTCAAAATATTTCAGGCAATTAATAAGTGCATTCTTCTCTTTCTTTTGAAAGCCAGTCTGGAATGTTCTTTGGTGGTGTAGTTATAGAGGTGAGAGATTGACTGACTGAGGCATTGTTAGTGTATTAGTGAGGTCGCAGAATGGTCACCTGTGATCTGTACTCACAGCTTACCTCTGTAGGCTATAGCTTAACTACAGTATACACACTGTACGTATCAGTTCTGGATCATTATGATACTTCTGATACAGTACTGTATATAGAGCACTACAGGGATCACTTTCTGCCTCAGAATGTAGCAGGGAAACATAGGACACCGCACACACACACAGATTCATTATGCTAGCTTGCTCATGAGACAGGACTTGAACCAGGCTCATGTTTCCGCATTAATAAGGTTGTCAGGGGTCATCAGTGTTTTAATTGAACTTTAGTCCCCTCTTACATTTCACACACACTCACACGCACACTCACACGTGCGCACACACACACACAAACACACACACACACACACACACACACACACACACACACACACACACGCACACACACACACACACACACACACACATCCAACCTCACATACCTGAGCAGAGTGTAATGCTGTCAGTCCATCATCACAGCTGGTTCCTTAAATGGGAAAGGACTTAGTTATCAGCTGACCCCTAAAGACGCATCCATCCACACCCTAATGTAAAGGTCACAGTAACAGGGGCAGGTGTGTGTGGGAAATAGGAGAGAGGATTCAAATAAAGCACTCCAAACATCGTTTATATGATGATGAGAACAACTTCTGGAGTGTTCAGCTGGCAGCTCAGTAAATAGAGTTATAGATAGTTATAAATAGAGTTATGTTGTTGGGTTTTGTTTATGAAGTTTTGGATGAGTTGCTGCAGGTGTTTTGGAGCGTTTGGGGCAGACAGCAGACGCAGGTCAGAGACAAACAGAGGGTTGGCATCAGAGCCTGCAGGCTGCAGCACACTAAGAGTGTAGTAGGGCTGACTGCTCTCTGTTCATCTTCTCTTCTCTTCTCTCCTCTCCTATCTTACTTTTCAGCTCTACCCCACATAGCACACAAACCTCTGCCAAACATAGGCACGATGGATCCCGGGAAGATGCAGTTTAGACATTGTTTTCTAATTGGCAAGAAGTCTTGTAGATGTATTTAGAACGTCAACAGCGCTACATCGTTTATATTGTACGTTGGCTTTTGGCACAGACCAAACTAACCAGAAGCATCGAATGAGAGTATAGAATGGATATGTAGAACCAACAAAGAGAGGATAGACACAGTGGAGACAATGTAAACAAAGAGAGATTCTGTGAACACTCGCCTGAATCCAGTGGAGGCTCCTCAGAGGAGGAAGGGGAGGACCATCCTCCTCAGTGAATTTCATAAAAATAAAAATAGTGAAACATTAAAATCCTTTTTAGATTAAACTATACTAAATATATTCACGTCACCAAATAATTGATTAAAACATACTGTTTCGCTATGAAGGTCTACAGTAGCCTCAGCAGCACTCTGTAGTGCACCATGTGTAGCCGGAGGACAGCTAGCTTCCGTCCTCCTCTGGGTACATTGACTTCAATACAAGCACTAGGAGGCTCATGGTTTTCACTCCCTTCCATAGACTTAAACAGTAATTGTGACAACTTTTGGAGGACGTCTTCTAACCTATCAGAGCTCTTGCTGCATGTACTGACATAAAATTTGGTGAGTAGTTGATTCAAATAGATAGAAAGACAATAGTTGAACAGTTTTGATCAAATTAATTTCTTCCAAAATTAAGGGGAAGCAAGAGCGAGAGAGAGAGCCAGCTATAAAGTATTTAGTCAGCCACCAATTGTGCAAGTTCTCCCACTTAAAAAGATGAGAGAGGCCTGTAATTTTCATCATAGGTACACTTCAACTATGACAGACAAAATTAGAAAATAAATCCAGAAAATCACATTGTAGGATTTTTTATGAATTTATTTGCAAATTATGGTGGAAAATAAGTATTTGGTCAATATCAAAAGTGTATCTCTATACTTTGTTATATACCCTTTGTTGGCAATGACAGAGGTCAATTGTTTTCTGTAAGTCTTCACAAGGTTTTCACACACTGTTGCTGGTATTTTGGCCCATTCCTCCATGCAGATCTCCTCTAGAGCAGTGATGTTTTGGGGCTGTTGCTGGGCAACACGGACTTTCAACTCCCTCCAAAGATTTTCTATGGGGTTGAGATCTGGAGGCTGGCTAGGCCACTCTAGGACCTTGAAATGCTTCTTACGAAGCCACTCCTTCGTTGCCCGGGCAGTGTGTTTGGGATCATTGTCATGCTGAAAGACCCAGCCACGTTTCATCTTCAATGCCCTTGCTGATGGAAGGAGGTTTTCACTCAAAATCTCACGATACATGGCCCCATTCATTCTTTCCTTTACACGGATCAGTCGTCCTGGTCCCTTTGCAGAAAAACAGCCCCAAAGCATGATGTTTCCACCCCCATGCTTCACAGCAGGTATGGTGTTCTTTGGATGCAACTCAGCACTCTTTGTTCTCCAAACACGACGAGTTGAGTTTTTACCAAAAAGTTATATTTTGGTTTCATCTGACCATATGACATTCTCCCAATCTTCTTCTGGATCATCCAAATGCTCTCTAGCAAACTTCAGACGGGCCTGGACATGTACTGGCTTAAGCAGGGGGACACGTCTGGCACTGCAGGATTTGTGTCCCTGGTGGCGTAGTATGTTACCGATGGTGAGCTTTGTTACTTTGGTCCCAGCTCTCTGCAGGTCATTCACTAGGTCCCCCCGTGTGGTTCTGGGATTTTGCTCACCGTTCTTGTGATCATTTTGACCCCACGGGTGAGACCTTGCGTGGAGCCCTAAGTCGAGGAAGATTATCAGTGGTCTTGTATGTCTTCCATTTCCTAATAATTGCTCCCACAGTTGATTTCTTCAAACCAAGCTGCTTACCTATTGCAGATTGTCTTCCCAGCCTGGTGCAGGTCTACAATTTTGTTTCTGGTGTCCTTTGACAGCTCTTTGGTCTTGGCCATAGTGGAGTTTGGAGTGTGACTGTTTGAGGTTGTGGACAGGTGTCTTTTATACTGATAACAAGTTCAAACAGGTGCCATTAATACAGGTAATGAGTGGAGGACAGAGGAGCCTCTTAAAGAAGAAGTTACAGGTCTGTGAGAGCCAGAAATCTTGCTTGTTTGTAGGTGACCAAATACTTATTTTCCATCATAATTTGCAAATAAATTCATTAAAAATCCTACAATGTGATTTTCTGGATTTTTTTTCTCATTTTGTCTGTCATAGTTTAAGTGTACCTATGATGAAAATTACAGGCCTCTCTCATCTTTTTAAGTGGGAGAACTTGCACAATTGGTGGCTGACTAAATACTTTTTTGCCCCACTGTACTACCTCAATTGGGCCGACCAACCAGTGGTCCCGCACATTGGCTAACCGGGCTGTCTGCATTGTGTCCTGCCACCCGCCACCTGCCAACCCCTCTTTTACGCTACTTCTACTCTCTGTTCATCATATATGCATAGTCACTTTAACCATATCTACACGTACATACTACCTCAATCAGCCTGACTAACCGGCGTCTGTATGTAGCCTCACTACTTTTATAGCCTCGCTACTGTATATAGCCTGTCTTTTTACTGTTGTTTTATTTCTTTACTTTCCTATTGTTCACCTAACACCTTTTTTGCACTATTGGTTAGAGCCTGTAAGTATTTCACTGTAAGGTCTACAGCTGTTGTATTCGGCGCACGTGACAAATAAACTTTGATTTGATTTGATTTGACTTGTGGAGGTCCACAATTTTCTTCTGATTTCTTTAGATTTTCCCATGATGTCAAGCAAAGAGGCATTGAGTTTGAAGGTAGGCCTTCAAATACATCCACAGGTACACCTCCAATTGACTCAAATGATGTCAATTAGCCTATCAGAAGCTTCTAAAGCCATGACATCATTTTCTGGAATGTTCCAAGCAGTTTAAAGGCACAGTCAATTTAGTGTATGTAAACTCTTGACCCACTGGAATTGTGATACAGTGAATTATAAGTGAAATAATCTGTCTGTAAACAATTGTTGGAAAAAGTCCTTGTGTCATGCACAAAGCAGATGTCCTAACCGACTTGCCAAAACTATAGTTTGTTAACAAGAATTTTGTGGAGTGGTTGAAAAATGAGTTTTAATGACTCCAACTTAAGTGTTTGTAAACTTCCGACTTCAACTGTATATATGTACATATTATAAAGTATGAAAATACTAATTCAGGCACATTACATTTATCATATCATATTTGCATATGTTTTATTATATTGTTATTGTGTACTAGATCAATGGGTTGAAAATAGTTTTTTTCTCAGACATAAATAAACAATTCCAGGTGAAAGCCTGGTTTTTAAACGGCACATACCGCCACTGCCTGAATCACACTACTGTGTACTCATAACCTTCTCTGACAGTCTAATGTTAATCTCATTTGTGGTAATTGCTCCAGTCATATCTCTTTATCTTCCTTCAGCAGTAGATAACAAAACAATGGCTCTAGGCTAAGTATATCATTTAGTGCGGAATATTAAAGACTGGCACCCTATTCTCTATCACCATAGGGCCCACATGGGGCTCTGGCCAAAATTAGTGCACTATAGGGTGCCAGTATATCTTGAACTTACGTGACTAGCGTGTAGAGGAAGTTTTCTCCATCTGTTGCTATGGGTACCCGTGGAGAATGATGATCCACTGTGTTGTATGGATGTGACTGGGTTACTTTCATTTATCCAGCGCCGCCATCTAGTGGACTAACTTGAGCATGGCATGCAATCGCTTTACCAACCATTGGACACTTTTGATTCCTAACCTCTTTGTGTATGGAAACACAGTAAAGAAATGACCCTAACAGAGGTTGATTTTGGAAAGACCCCTAGGCATGGTATACCAGGGTTGAGATGAATTCCAGTCATTTCAGGAAGTGTAACTGACATACCAATTCTAATTCTCTTCTATTCTTTTCAATGAGGAACATCTGGAATTAGAATTGGAATTTGGCTTACTTTCTGAATTGACTGGAATGAAAATGGAATTGAACCCAACCCTGCTGTATACTGTATGTCTTAATAGGTCATAGGAACAATGCTCTTTCTCTCAGTGAGTCCTAGGTGTAAGCTATACCTGAACCTCATAGGGGCCTTTATGTGTTATTAATGTGATATTCTCTGCTCCTGAGGGGATTTGTTTATTCATTAACTGCCTTTGCTGGAAGGGAGGGGGAGGGGGGGGGGGGATGTAACTGAAGCCCTGAAACAGATCTCCCCGGCCCCCACCCCAATCCTGCTCCTCACTGTATTACAATTCTAGTTGTTTCAGCTAATTATTATTAAGTAACTTGTTCCACAGCCTTTTTTAGTTTACTCAACTTTTTGGTTCAAGTTGGCCCAAACTTCTGTTAACATAAAATGATGTATTTGCTCAACTTGTTTCATATGTTCCTTCAACTATTATTTGGGCATCTTAACTGAAAAAGGCTGTACAACTGGTTACATTCACACTGCTTTTAACATACAATGTTTTCAACCTGGATTTTTTTACACAGGTTGATATACATGATTACAGTAATTGTTATTCAACATGTCCTCACCTGAGATTTGAACTCACAACCTATTGGTTCATGGCATTCCGATCTTCCTGCTACACCACCATTACTGTGTCAATTATCAGTTAATCTGACTCTTCTCTCATCATTGGTTTGATGTACTTAGTTGTTTTGTCATTTTAGGGTTTTCTGTGAAGTTGTCTGATGTTGGAGGGGAATATTCATCTGTTTTAATGTAACTCCTTAATCACCATGATAAATAGGATATATTTACTTGAGTGTACTTTCAACAGAGCTGGTATTTACTTTGAAGTGCAAAGTGTAGCAATCTACTGTAGGTGAAACCAATCATTACATTTTAGTGGGCACTCTTATCTAGAGCGATTGTAGTGAGTACACACCTTTCTGTACTGGTCCCCTGTGGGAATCAAACCCATAACCCTGGCATTGCATGCGTCATGCTCTACCAACCTTACAAGGCTCAGTTGACACAGACATGGGGGCATAGCAGGAAAATCAGTATGCTGTGAACCAAGAGATTGTGAGTTTAAATCCCAGGTGAGGTTAGTTCAAATCTCAGGTGAGGAAATGTTCAATAATAATGACTTTATAAATGAACATGCATGTGTGTCAAAAAGGTAAATTGAAAACATTGTATGTTAAAAGCAGATTAACTAGTATGTAACTAGTTCCACAACAGTTTATTTTTGTGAAGATGCCCAAATAATAATATTTACTTGAATGAACATATGAGACAAGTTGATCAAACATATCATTTTAAGTTGACTGAAGTTTTCTCAAGTTTGGGCCAACTAAATATGTTAAGTTTAGGTAACACTGATCGAAAAGTTCAGTAAACTAAAAAAAGGCTGTGGAACCACTTATTAGTTGAAACAACTGAATTTTGTTACAGTGCTTCTGTGTCTCCAGGTAGGCTCACCTCAGAGAGTCTGGACCTCCAACCTCTACACACTGTTTGATCTGATTGTTAGATACACACACACACATATGCATCCGTGCACACACACTCACACAGACACACACGCACACACTGATGGTGATCGTGGCTGATAGTTCTGCTGAAAATGTACAATATATTCCTGCTCCCTTTGTAAACATGAAGACTCAATATAAAGAAGGTGATGATAGCTATTTATTACCTGTTTTCATTTTTTTTCACACACATTCAGCTTATGATCTGTTTTACATACATGTTTTGAAGAAGTGAACATTTTCCTTTCCCTAGATTCATCCCCCATCTCCTCCTCCCACTTCCCCAATGTCCCCCTCCTCCCCCACTTCTTCTGCCATATTCTCCTTTTTAAATGTGTACACATTGCCCTCTGGCTGTGCAGGAGTGACAGATTTGGGCGACGACATCAGAAAAAACTTTCCCCACATCCTTAAGAGTACCAGACACTTCTTCCTCAGTACTAACGGGACAACGATATAATATCCTCTACTTTGACATCTATCAAATCAATACTGTTTCCTCTGTCTGGTTAGATATGATTTTACTCTGTGTGCTGGGTTGTTGCAGATGCCCCATGCAGTGGCAACCCGTCATTCAGGGCTTTTTGGGGGGGGGCTTGCCGGTTTTGCATGTTATTTTGGCATTAATACGTGTCACATATCAGTGGGCAAACAATGTAAAAATAATTTATATCATTGAATTAATAAAGCCACATACAAACATTCTCTTTTTTTGTTTTCTTGAGTAAGGCAGCTCCAAAATGCAGGTGTTTCAGCCTTGTTCAGTGCTTTCTGTGGTGGTGGGGCGAGCCAGCAGAAAATACAGAGCGTTGCGCCGTGATTGGCTCAGTGTTCTGTCACTCATGGGGACACTATGTCACCGCAAAGTCTAAGAGGAGACCTCGGAAATTCAAGCCTTTTGGGTGCTGCCATAGAGTTACATTAGAAGTGGCCATCCAAGAAGGCTCAAGGTCATTGGTCACAGATAAAATGACGTCAAATAACATTATATGTACAGAAGCTTTGATTGGACTGATCATGTCAACATCATACTTTCAAAATCTTAGCTAGCAAGCTAGATAAGCAGTCTTCATCATTAATCAAGTCGACAATCTACTGGCAAATACTTTTTAATCCTTGTCATATGAAATTCAACAACTGGTTTGGAAGGAATCAGTGACAGTGTCTGTGTCGGTGTGGTCTCAAATCTGGGATTAAGGGTCTCTTGTCAAGTTTAAAATGATAAACATTCAACATTGGCCATGCTGTCAATGAAGCATGATTTGTGCTGCGCTCAAAACAACTGTCAACTCGGAACTGCAAAAACGTTACTTCAGTGAGATCAAAACAACTGGTGAATCAGGAATAAACAAGCTCCAACTGGGAAAATACGTTTTGAGCGGTCATCCAACTCTGAATTGTAAATCCGTCCTTCTGGTGTTTTGAAAGCACCATACATCCAGAGAATGCCAGACTTTGATGACAAAATTTGCCCACGAAGGCCCGAAGCTCCACCTTCCTGTTCAAGTAAATTATGTAATATACCAGGGTGTCACGACTTCCGCTGAAGTTGGTCCCTCTCCTTGAAGTTGATCCCTCGTCACCCGTTTTCTAGCTACCACCGATCCACTTTTCATTTTCCATTTGTTTTGTCTTCATTGTACACACCTGGTTTCCATTCCCATAATTATTGTTCCTTATTTAACCCTCTGTTTCCCCCATGGTTTTGTGCGTGTTTGTTCTTTGTAAGATAGTCTCATTTGTGAGCTTGTTTATTTTCCTTCTTGGAATATTTGTTGTTATGAGTAAAGTTACGTTTATTACTCATCTCTGTGTCCTGCGCCTGACTTCACCTTACCTGCTACACCTAGACGCCTTACACAGGAAGACATGTATACTGTAGCTGAGAAAGTAATACTAAGTGTATGTTGTGTAGTAAGATGTTAGTAGCCCATGTGCCTCACCCAAATAATTTGGTCTATTTATCCCTCTTAATTTCACCTACTGTTCTGGCTGAATGGTGTACATGTAGCCTTCGACCTGTTTTAGAGAAATGTAATCATCGAAAATTGTAAGAGCTTTCATTGTCTGCTTATATGCCCCCTTTATTTATCCTAAGATTCAGACTTGGTGTACAGGGAGAAGACTGTAAGAACGGCCCATGTTCTGAATTCTATAACTGTACAGTACCAGTCAAAAGTTTGGACACACTTACTTATTCAAGGGGTTTTCTTTATTTGTACTATTTTCTACATTGTAGAAAATTTGCGAAGACATCAGAACTATGGATTAACACATATGGTATCATGTAGTAACCAAAAAAGTGTTAAACAAATCTAAATATATTTTATATTTCATATTATTTACAGTAGCCACCCTTTGCCTTGATGACAGCTTTGCACACTCTTGGCATTCTCTTAACCAGCTTAATGAGGAATGCTTTTCTAAAACTCTTGAAGGAGTTCCCACATATGCTGAGCACTCATTGGCTGCTTTTCCTTCACTGTGCGGTCCAACTCATCCCACACCATCTCAATTTGGTTGAGGTCAGGTGATTGTGGAGGCCAAGTCATCTGATGCAGAACTCCATCACTCTCCTTCTTGGTCAAATAGCCCTTACACAGCCTGGAGGTGTGTTGGTGCTTTGTCCTGTTGAAAAACAAATGATAGTCCCACTAAGCGCAAACCATATGGGATGGCATATCGCTGCAGAATGCTGTGGTGGCCACACTGGTTAAGTGTGGCTTGAATTCTAAATAAATCACAGACAGTGTCACCAGCAAAGCAGCCCTACACCATCATACCTCCTCCTCCATGCTTCACGGTGGGACCACACATGCAGAGACCATCCGTGGGGTCTCTTGATCTTGGGCTTGATCTTTTACCAAATCCTTTGTATACCACCCCTACCTTGTCACAACACAACTGATTAGCTCAAACGCATTAAGAAGGAAAGAAGTTCCACAAATGAACTTTTAAGAAGGCACACCTGTTAATTTAAATGTATTACAGGTGACTTACTCATGAAGCTTGTTGAGAGAATGCCAAGAGTGTGCAAAGCTGTCATCAAGGCAAAGGGTGGCTACTGTAAATAATATGAAATATAAAATATATTTAGATTTGTTTAACACTTCTTTGGTTACTACATGATTCCATATGTGATATTTTATAGTTTTGATATATTCACTATTATTATACAATATTGAAAATAGTAAAAATAAAGAAAAACCTTTGAATGAGTAGGTGTGTCCAAACTATTGACTGGTACTGTACATTTCAAAGTGCTTAACAAATAGTTATATTGACTAACTGACTTCCCTAGTTAAATAAAAAAATAAAAACATCTGTCCAAGCTCACTCATGAATGTCTTAATTGAAATTACGGATTGCCTCTTATCCGCATGTCGTCCCCTTGTGCTCTAGTTTGTACATCTCAAATGTCATTAGAAACCACATTTGTTAAGCAAGTCAGCCATATCAGCTATGTTTTATTAAAGGCAGTACATGAGGCTGAATGAACTGTTTCACTGCCAGACTGCCAGCTCCGCTGATAGCCAGTGGTAAGATGTTGGGACTGCTGTTGGGACAGCTTTATGTAGGCCCTAACAGTTTGTGGGCACCGTTTGTCACGTTTTATAGTGCAATTACTGTATTGTGTTGTGTTGTGTAGTGGCTTTGCTGGCATGCATCCCACTTGTTTATGTTTTGCCCCACCAAGATGTACATGCTAAAATCTCCACTGGCTCCATGTACTAACTAATTACATTCAGATAGATCAGGTCATGGTGTTGCCTAGTTGTAGTTCTTACACTGGCCAGCAGGGGAAGGTAGCGTGGTAGATTTATCTAAGAACTGTTACAAGTTGTCATTGGATTCCTCTGCTTCCCATGCAGCATATGATCTCCATATGTTCCCCTGATTGTCCCCATTACTCCCACCAATTACTTTATTGTAATAGACTCACAGCACAGTGGAAATATGTCAAGACTGACTTAAACAATCTGGTGCGTAACTGGATCTGCTAGATATAACTACAGTACAACAAGGGCTTTTCATGAAGTCATATATGAGCTTTAATCAATTTCAGAAATAAAAGCAGCAGCCAGGAGAAATTTGACCCATGCTTGACATGCCAAACAGATCCAGCCCTCAGTCCACAATACCCTCTCTATTATGCAAGATTTGACCTATGGGTTAACAGAGATGACCTCTCATTAAAACCATAATAAACAGTGGATGAACAGATCCAGGTCTATTTCTGATTTACGTCTTTATCTTTGAAGACAGCCAGGGCCATTCGGATAGAGAGTGGAGGGTGGGGTGAGGAGAGCAGAACAGCCAGGACTGTTCTAACGAAGGCAGGGGCGAGGAGGGCGAGGGAAGGCCGAGGAGGGAAGAACAGCCAGGGCCGTTCTGACAGAGGGAGGGTGGGGGTGGATCTACACAGTTCTGATCAAACTTCCGTATACGGTGTGTCTCTAAATATATATATATGGTTCTGATGTGTCTCTGAATAGATTTATATGGTTCTGATGTGTCTCTAAATAGATACAGTGCCTTGCGAAAGTCTTCGGCCCCCTTGAACTTTGCGACCTTTTGCCACATTTCAGGCTTCAAACATAAAGATATAAAACTGTATTTTTTTGTGAAGAATCAACAACAAGTGGGACACAATCATGAAGTGGAACGACATTTATTGGATATTTCAAACTTTTTTAACAAATCAAAAACTGAAAAATTGGGCGTGCAAAATTATTCAGCCCCTTTACTTTCAGTGCAGCAAACTCTCTCCAGAAGTTCAGTGAGGATCTCTGAATGATCCAATGTTGACCTAAATGACTAATGGTGATAAATACAATCCACCTGTGTGTAATCAAGTCTCCGTATAAATGCACCTGCACTGTGATAGTCTCAGAGGTCCGTTAAAAGCGCAGAGAGCATCATTAAGAACAAGGAACACACCAGGCAGGTCCGAGATAATGTTGTGAAGAAGTTTAAAGCCGGATTTGGATACAAAAAGATTTCCCAAGCTTTAAACATCCCAATGAGCACTGTGCAAGCGATAATATTGAAATGGAAGGAGTATCAGACCACTGCAAATCTACCAAGACCTGGCCGTCCCTCTAAACTTTCAGCTCATACAAGGAGAAGACTGATCAGAGATGCAGCCAAGAGGCCCATGATCACTCTGGATGAACTGCAGAGATCTACAGCTGAGGTGGGAGACTCTGTCCATAGGACAACAATCAGTCGTATATTGCACAAATCTGGCCTTTATGGAAGAGTGGCAAGAAGAAAGCCATTTCTTAAAGATATCCATAAGAAGTGTTGTTTAAAGTTTGCCACAAGCCACCTGGGAGACACACCAAACATGTGGAAGAAGGTGCTCTGGTCAGATGAAACCAAAATTGAACTTTTTGGCAACAATGCAAAACGTTATGTTTGGCGTAAAAGCAACACAGCTGAACACACCATCCCCACTGTCAAACATGGTGGTGGCAGCATCATGGTTTGGGCCTGCTTTTCTTCAGCAGGGACAGGGAAAATGGTTAAAATTGATGGGAAGATGGATGGAGCCAAATACAGGACCATTCTGGAAGAAAACCTGATGGAGTCTGCAAAAGACCTGAGACTGGGACGGAGATTTGTCTTCCAACAAGACAATGATCCAAAACATAAAGCAAAATCTACAATTTAATGGTTCAAAAATAAACATATCCAGGTGTTAGAATGGTCAAGTCAAAGTCCAGACCTGAATCCAATCGAGAATCTGTGGAAAGAACTGAAAACTGCTCTTCACAAATGCTCTCCATCCAACCTCACTGAGCTCGAGCTGTTTTGCAAGGAGGAATGGGAAAACATTTCAGCCTCTCGATGTGCAAAACTGATAGAGACATACCCCAAGCGACTTACAGCTGTAATCGCAGCAAAAGGTGGCGCTACAAAGTATTAACTTAAGGGGGCTGAATAATTTTGCACGCCCAATTTTTCAGTTTTTGATTTGTTAAAAAAGTTTGAAATATCCAATAAATGTCGTTCCACTTCATGATTGTGTCCCACTTGTTGTTGATTCTTCACAAAGAAATACAGTTTTATATCTTTATGTTTGAAGCCTGAAATGTGGCAAAAGGTTCCAAAGTTCAAGGGGGCCGAATACTTTCGCAAGGCACTGTACAACAACACATAGTTACACATGGAATAAACAAAACATAGTCAATAATACAGTAGAACAAAAGAAAACAAAAAGTCTATACATAGTGAGTGCTAATGAGGTAAGATAAGGGAGTTAAGGCAATAAATGGTCCCTGGTGGAGAAGTAATTACTATATAGCAATTATACACTGGAATGGTAGATGTGCAGAAGATGAATGTGCAAGTAGAGATACTGGGGTGCAAAGGAGCAAGATAAATAAATAAATACTGTATGGGGATGAGGTAGGTAGAGATGGGCTATGTACAGGTGCAGTGATCTGTGAGCTGCTCTGACAGCTGGTGCTTAAAGCTAATGAGGGAGATATGAGTCTCCAGCTTCAGAGATTTTTGCAGTTCGTTCCAGTCATTGGCAGCAGAGAACTGGAAGGAAAGACGACCAAAGGAGGCTTTGGGGGTGACCAGAGAGATATACCTGCTGGAGCGTGTGCTACAGGTGGGTGCTGCTATGGTGACCAGTGAGCTGAGATAAGGTGGGGCTTTACCTAGCAGAGACTTGTAGATAACCTGTAGCCAGTGGGTTTGGCGACGAGTATGAAGCGAGGGCCAACCAACGAGGCGTACAGGTCGCAATGGTGGGTAGTGTATGGGGCTTTGGTGACAAAACGGATGGCACTGTGATAGACTGCATCCAGTTTGTTGAGTAGGGTGTTGGAGGCTATTTTATAGATGACATCCCCGAAGTCGAGGATCGGTAGGATGGTCAGTGTTGAGGGTATGTTAAGCAGCATGAGTGAAGGATGCTTTGTTGAGATATAGGAAGCCAATTCTAGATTTAATTTTGGATTGGAGATGCTTAATGTGAGTCTGGAAGGAGAGTTTACAGTCTAACCAGACACCTAGGTATTTGTAGTTGTCCACGTATTCTAAGTCAGAGCCGTCCAGAGCAGTGATGCTGGACGGGCGAGCAGGTGCAGGCAGTGATCGGTGGAAAAGCATGCATCTAGTTTTACTTGCGTTTAAGAGCAGTTGGAGGCCATGGAAGGAGAGTTGTATGGCATTGAAGCTCGTCTGGAGGTTAGTTAACACAGTGTCCAAAGAGTGTCCAAACACAGGGCCAGAAGTATACAGAATGGTGTCGTCTGCATAGAGGTGTACCAGAGAATCAGCAGCAGCAAGAGCAACATCATTGATGTATACAGAGAAGAGAGTCTGCCCGAGGATTGAACCCTGTGGCACCCCCATAGAGACTGCCAGAGGTCCGGACAACAGGCCCTCCGATTTGACACACTTAACTCTATCAGAGAAGTAGTTGGTAAACCAGGCTAGGCAATCATTTGAGAAACCAAGGCTGTCGAGTCTGCCAATAAGAATGCGGTGATTGTCAGAGTCGAAAGCCTTGGCCAGGTCGATGAATACGGCTGCACAGTAATGTCTCTAATCGATGGTGGTTATATCGTTTAGGACCTTGAGCGTGGCTGAGGTGCACCCATGACCAGCTCTGAAACCAGATTGCATAGCGGAGAAGGTATGGTGGGATTCGAAATAGTTGGTAATCTGTTTGTTAACTTGGCTTTCGAAGACTTTAGAAAGACAGGGTAGGATAGATATAGGTCTGTAGCAGTTTGGGTCTAGAGTGTCACCCCCTTTGAAGGGTGGGATGACCGCGGCAGCTTTCCAATCTTTGGGAATCTCAGACGATACAAAAGAGAGGTTGAACAGGCTAGTAATAGGGGTTGCAACAATTTCGGCAGATCATTTTAGAAAGAGAGGGTCCAGATTGTCTAGCCCGACTGATTGGTAGGGGTCCAGATTTTGCCGCTCTTTCAGAACATCAGCTATCTGGATTTGGGTAAAGGAGAAATGGTGGGGGCTTTGGCGGGTTGCTGTGGAGGGTGCCGGGCAGTTGACCGGGGTAGGGATAGCCAGGTGGAAAGCATGGCCAGCCGTAGAGAAATGCTTGTTGAAATTCTCAATTATAGTGGATTTATTGGTGGTGACAGTGTTTCCTAGCCTCAGAGCAGTGGGCAGCTGGGAGGAGGTGCTCTTATTCTCCATGGACTTTACAGTGTCCCAGAACGTTTTTGAGTTAGTACTACAGGATGCAAATTTCTGTTTGAAAAAGCTAGCCTTAGCTTTCCTAAGTGCCTGTGTATATTTGTTCCTAACTTCCCTGAAAAGTTGCATATCACGGGGGCTATTCGATGCTAATACAGAACGCCACAGGATGTTTTTGTGCTGGACACAGGGCAGACAGGTCTGGAATGAACCAAGGACTATATCTATTCCTAGTTCTACATTTCTTTGAATGCTTATTTAAGATGGTGAGGAAGGCACTTCTAAAGAATACCCAGGCATCATCTGCTGACGGGATGAGGTCAATAAGGGTTCTGATGTGTCTCAGAATGAATCTGTAGGGTTATTTTGTGTCTCAGAATGGATCTGTATGCTCTGATGTATGTCTCAGAATGGTTCTATATGGCTGTGATGTATGTCTCAGAATGGATCTATATGGCTCTGATGTATGTCTCATAATGGTTCTATATAGCTGTGATGTATGTCTCAGAATGGTTCTATATGGCTGTGATGTACTGTATGTCTCAGAATGGATCTATATGGCTCTGATGTATGTCTCATAATGGTTCTATTTGGCTCTGATGTATGTCTCAGAATGGATCTATATGCTCTGATGTATGTTTCAGAATGGTTCTATATGGCTCTGATGTATGTCTCAGAATGGTTCTATATGGCTCTGATGTATGTCTCAGAATGGTTCCATATGCTCTGATGTATGTCTCAGAATGGATCTATATGGCTCTGATGTATGTCTCAGAATGGTTCTATATGGCTCTAATGTATGTCTCAGAATGGTTCTATATGGCTCTGATCTATGTCTCAGAATGGTTCTATATGGCTCTGATGTATGTCTCAGAATGGTTCTATATGGCTCTAATGTATGTCTCAGAATGGTTCTATATGGCTCTGATGTATGTCTCAGAATGGTTCCATATGCTCTGATGTATGTCTCAGAATGGATCTATATGGCTCTGATGTATGTCTCAGAATGGTTCTATATGGCTCTGATGTATGTCTCAGTATGGTTCTATATGGCTCTGATGTATGTCTCAGAATGGTTCTATATGGCTCTGATGTATGTCTCAGAATGGTTCTATATGGCTCTGATGTATGTCTCAGAATGGTTCTATATGGCTCTGATGCAACTTCTGCTGCATGTCTCTCAGACAAAACAGCCTTATGGAGGTTTTCTTGTGAAACTAGATTGTCTGTCATGCATTCTGTATGCCCATGAACTTTATCCATGCATACACGTACATGAGTATACACTATATTCATAAAGTAACAATATTTGAAGTGATACTGATTTGGATCTCACTATTCAAAACCCAGTAAGAGTTGTTGACTTTGCTACTTTGAGATTCTGAATATCAATGAGCTGATTGTCTGGGTAACTGAACTCTGAGTGACCTCCCTCCCTCTCGCTCTGATCACAACATCACATTGAACATAATGACAGAGGGTTGCTGTGGAAATCCTGCAGCATGACCATCGATTGATTGACAGGTAAACAGGGCTATTCTGGGAGGGGAAGAGGCGGTATAAAAATGAGCATTTCCGTTAGCTAGCCAACTGCTCACCTTCCACTCTGTGTGTTAACCTCTATCTCACCATGCTGTACTTAGGTCAGAACATCATTTCTATTGGTTTTTATAAAGTCAGAGACTTTGCGGAATGAGATCTCTCTCTCTCTCTCTCTCTCTCTCTCTCTCTCTCTCTCTCTCTCTCTCTCTCTCTCTCTCTCTCTCTCTGCAATTCAAGGGGCTTCATTGGCATGGGAAACATATGTTACAGTTTTTCTCAATTGCTAAAACACAATTTCTGAAACCTTGCTCCATTTCCTGAAAACATTAAACACAAAACCTAATCTTCAAGCAGTATTTACATAACCTCTGACTCCTCTCGCAAAATGAAAATCAACCACTGCTCTCAAATCATAAACAAAGTGATCAAAATGATATGCACTCTCAAGCAGTCAGTTAACAATACACCGAAAAATAGAAAACACATTGTTCAAAACATAGAATTCTGAGGGAGAAGTACATTTTGAATCTAAAAAAATATTCATATTTTTCCGTCATTGTCTTTTGAAGGGAAACATGTTCTATCATAATAGCTCAAAATTGATCAGATATTACTACTCTGCTTTGTTCTCTGCAATTTTGTTTTTTGTTCTTCCTCCTCCTTGTACCCCTATTTTTACAGTACTGTACCCTGCATCTCACAAACTTGTCCTTTGTCTCTGTGATACTGTAATTCTTGTTCTTTGTTGATATGAACCTGCCACCAGTCAAAATCTATTGAGCAGTCAGAACTGTTAATAAATGGAAAGCACAATGTTCAGGGCCATACAATTCATCCATTGTACAGTATACAGCCTACAATGCACTGTCCCTTAGTATACAATACTAAAAGGGACAAAAATCAAAGGAGTAAACGTGATCAATGTGCTTCTTCTTGTCTTTGGGCTCGGTCAGGACAGAGCACTTCGTCGACATCACAAGTAATAAGTAAGTACAAGTAAGAAGCCTTTTGTGTCCTGTATACAGCCCTGACATGATTCCTCACCTATATCACCACAGGCTAAATCCATGGCTTGCAGCAGATTTACTCTGGTGTAGGGTTGTCTATCATACACTTTCTATCTCCAAGAGGAGAAAAACTCCTCAATCGGATTCAGGAAAGGCGAGTTTGGAGGGAGGTACAACTTCATAAACTGCCCATTGATGTTAAACCATTCCCTTACCTGAGCAGCTCGGTGGAAACTGACACCGTCCCACACTATCACATAGGTGGGAATGGGATTCTCATTTAGCTCTTGACCCTGCTGCTCTTGAACCTGCTGCTCAAATAAAATATCTCTTAGATTGGCAATAAATCTTAGAAGGTGCTGGGTGTTATATGGCCCAAGTGTAACATGGTGATGTAGAACACCATGGTTGCTGATAGCAGCACAGATTGTGACATTGCCACCTCGTTGACCAGGGACTTCAACAATGGTCCGCTGTCCAATCATGTTTCGGCCTCTCCTTCTCCTCTTTGTTAGATTGAAGCTTGCTTCATCGACAAAGATGAACACATGGGGTCTGTCCAAGGATTCCAAGTCAAATATTGTCTGTGTAGAAATACAATATACTGTATGTAGGATTTTGTAAGTCGTACAGAGATAGTGCTATACTGTAGAGTACAATTAGGCTTCTGATTCACATACATTGTATGTACTGAAGAGTAATGTCATTCACATAGTATGTGTTAGTACTGTAGACAATCTGGATTACAGTAAATGTTTCTTAATGTACACTTACTTGCACATACTGAGCTCGCAGTTCTTTCACCCTTGGTGAGTTGCTCTCAAAAGGTACTCTGTATACGTGTTTCATTCGCATCCTGTTACGATGGAGGACACGGTCAATTGTGGAAATGCTCACACTGTCGATTCCCTGGAAGTGTGTGTTGTCTTGTATCACTCGTTCCTGGATTTCTCTGAGTCGTATTACATTATCTTGAAGGACCATGCCAACTATAACGGCCTCTTGCTCCTGAGTGAATATAGCTGTCCTTCCACCTGCATATGGCAGCCTTGCAAATCTACAAAAAGTAGTTGTGCAGTTACAAAACATATTCATGCAGTACAATACATACAGTAATTAACTTTACAAATGTCAATTGAAACAGCTGCATCTAGTGTAGTACAGTAAATTTGCCATTACAAAAATACAGTGGTATACTGTACCTGTTCTCTTCTCTGAATGTCCTTAATATGGTGGACACAGAAAATTGGCTCAAATTGGGTTGCACTCTAAGTCCTGCTTCCCTCATTGTCAGTCCATGGACAAGAACATTGTCTATAACTGTTGCTCAAATTTAATCAGATATTTCCACTCTTTGTCTTCCTCTTCCTCTTCATCCTCCTCTTCCTCTTTCTTGCCATCCTCCTCCTCTTCCTCCTCGTCGCCCACCTCGCATACGCACTCGTGCTCTCACATTGTTTCTTCTATCCATTCCCAGACTTTCTCCTTCCCACCTTCAACAATCTGTTTGCTCTCTGAACTGGCGTATATTGGTTGCGTCGCATCATTTGAAACAGGTTAAATCAATTTTGAGTGTTTGTGTTCAATCAATGACATATGTTCTCTATTTGTATTTGATTGTTGCCACTTGTGTTTACCAGTATGGATGACATGTGCATTAGAGTGCAGAATGTGTTTTGAGAATGAGAATGTGTTTAGAGTTTTGCTGAAAAGTCTAAGTGAGATCTGCAAATTGTGTTTTACCATGTGAAATGGTTTAAGGTACTGACAACAGACTGCATAATTAGCTAAATGAGTCCAGTCAACTGAGAACTTTGTTCAGCCAATGGGTTTTAGTGTTTTAGCAATTGAGAGAAACTGTAATTGCCAAAGCAAGTGAAGTAGATAATATGCAAAAGGGGAAATAAACAATAAATATGAACAGTAAACATTACACTCACAGAAGCTCCCAAAGAATAGACATTACAAATGTCATATTATGTATATATACAGTGTTGTAATGATGTACAAATGATTAAAGTACATGAGGGAAAATAAATAAGCATAAATATGGGCTGTATTTACAATGCTGTTTGTTCTTCACTAGTCTCTGTCTCTCTCTCTCTCTCTCTCTCTCTCTCTCTCTCTCTAAGGCAGGCAGAATATTCTCCTGTGAAGACGTTTGATTGCTGAATGATGGAATGCAACTGCTGCAATTCAAGGAATTTCCTCCACAACAGCTAAGAGGAATGCGCCTTCAGCTCGGAGAGAGGGAGAAGGAGACAATCAGCCTGTCTTAGATACGGAAATGTGAGGACTTACAGTAAAGTTAGTTCATGGTTGAGTGCCAATGCTGAGGAGAGGTTCTCCTTCAATGTATGTAATGTTTGTGTCCCAAATGGCATTCTATTCCCTACATAGTGCACTAGGGCCCTGGTAAAAAGTAGTGTACTATATAGGGTGCCATTCGGGATGCAGATATTCCTTTGCAAAAATGTCCACTTATAATCTACATTAAATCTGTGTCAGTCAATATCTAACTATACATCAAACTCATCAGTAACTGTTACCGTGACTGCAGCGGTACAGTGCATTCGGAAAGTATTCAGACCCCTTGACTTTTTCCACATTTTGTTACATTTCAGCCTTATTGTAAAATTGATTCAATTGTTATTTTCTATCATAAATCTACACACAATACCCCATAATGACAAAACTAAAACAGGTTTTGTGACATTTTTGCAAATGTATGAAAAAAAAAAAAAAAAGCTGAAATATTACATTTACATAAGTATTCAGACCCTTTACTCAGTACTTTGTTGAAGCACCTTTGGCAGCGATTACAGCACCAAGTCTTCTTGGGTATGACACTACAAGCTTGGCACACCTGTATTTGTGGAGTTTCTCCCATTCTTCTCCGCAGATTCTCTCAAGCTCTGTCAGGTTGGATGGAGAGCATCACTGCACAGATATTTTCATGTCAGGTTTTCATCAAGGACCTCTCTGTACTTTGCTTTGTTCATCTGTCCCTCGATCCTGACTAGTCTCCCTGTCCCTGCTGCTGAAAAACATCCCCACAGCATGATGCTGCCAATACCATGCTTCATCGTAGGGATGGTGCCAGGCTTCCTCCAGATGTGATGCTTGGCATTCAGGCCAAAGAGTTCAAACTTGGTTTTATCAGACTAGATAATCTTGCTTCTCATGGTCTCAGAGTCCTTTAGGTGCCTTTTAGCAAACTCCAAGCGGGCTGTCATGTGCCTTTTACTGAGGAGTGGCTTCCGTCTGGCCACTCTACCATAAAGGCCCGATTGGTGGAGTGCTGCAGAGATGGTTGTCCTTCTGGAAAGTTCTCCGATCTCCACAGAGGAACTCTGGTGCTCAGTCAGAGTGACCATCGGGTTCTTGGTCACCTCCCTGACCAAGGCCCTTCTCCCCCGATTGCCCAATTTGGCTGGGCGGCCAGCTCTAAGAAGAGTCTTGGTGGTTTCAAACTTCTTCCATTTAAGAATGATGGAGGCTACTGTGTTCTTGGGGACCTTCAATGCTGCAGATTTTTTGTAGTACTTTTCCTCAAATCTGTACCTCGACACAATCCTGTCTCGGAGCTCTATGGACAATTCTCTCGACCTAATGGCTTTGTTTTTCTCTGACATGCACTGTCAACTGTGGGACCTTATATAGACATGTGTGTGCCTTTACAAATCATGTCCAATCAATTTAGTTTACCACAGGTGGACTCCATCAAGTTGTAGAAAAATCTAATGGAAAATCTCAGGATGCACCTGAGCTCAATTTTGAGTCTCATAGCAAAGGGTCTGAATACTTATGTAAATAAAGTATTTGTTTATGTAATGTATTTGCAAAAATGTCTAAAAACCTGTTTTCAATTTGTCATTATGGGGTATTGTGTAGATTGATGAAAATGTTGTATTTATTTAATCCATTTTATAATAAGACTGTAACATAACAAAATGTGTAAAAAGTCAAGGGGTCTGAATAATTTCCAAATGCACTGTATGTGTCTAGCCGTACATGTAGTCAGTCGGCTCAACCAAGGCATACAGCCACTGTAGCCTACATGTACAATACCCTTACTAGCTCCAAATTTGCTGATAGCTACTTTGAGGAAAAATGTTCTTACTATGACTGTAAGTCGATCTTGATAAGAGTTTCTGCTAAATATCTCAAATGTAAATGTCTTATTACCATCATACATCGGTGTTGTTGGTCGCCATAATGGCATCAGACTGGGGATCAGGGTTGAGCAGGCTTCCAACCCAACCAGGCCCAGAGTCAGAGGCCAGCAGACCAGCAAGCCAGCAGGCCAGCAGGTCATACAGCTGGGTTAAGCAGAGGGAGAAAATGTGGTCGAAGACTAACCACACTGTAATGTACTTCAATGCACAAACTCAAACATGCTTGCACACACAAACAAAAAGGCACACATGCATGCATTCAAGCACACGCACAAACGAAAGCACACTAACTGTTACGATGATCGAAGGGGGGGGGGGGGGGACACAAGAGCGGACTCAGAAGAGGAAGCAGGGATAATGCACAAAAAGGTTTATTGATCACAGAGAAATGGGGAGTGCAGAACCGGGGTAGCTCAGATGAGTTGCAAAAACCAGGAGTGTAGAGTGAGGTTGGAGTTGGCTGAGTAGAACAGGGGAACAGGTCCTGAGGGGAATCCAAGGTAATGGTGGTGAGTGATATCCAGAGCAAGGTGGTTGGTGGTGAGATGTGGAACAGGAGACAGGAGCCAGAGGCAGAGCGGTAACTGCAAGGAGAGGACAAAAATGGTGTAAGGCAGGAAAACGAGCGCAGCACAGCAGAGCAACAGGATCTTGAGAATAGACAAAAGGCTAGAATGATAACTGACTGAACAGAGATTACGATCTGGCAGAGTGGAGGTGGCAGGAATGAGTATATGTAGAGGTCTTGATTTATGGGATGATTTGTAGCTGGTAGGGATCTGCTCTGACTCCAGCACACCTGTCTCCAACCACACAATCACACCGAGAGAGAGAGAGAGTGTGTATACAGGGGGAGAGCTGCAGGTTAGGACAACACCAGATGAACACCAGAGGGCGTAGTGGGCGCAGATGTGACACTCACAAACACATACATGCTCCGTCTGTGAGCGAGAGATAGGCTGAGGCTGTCTTAATCCCCAGCCATCGATGTCTGAAGATGTCTGAAGATTATGTGGAAACTGGCCACTAGAGGCAACAGTGAGGGATGTTACCTTCAAGTAGATTCGGTTTTGCCAGGGCGTTGTGGACAGGGATGGTCAATGGGCGTAAGAAAGCCATAGAAAGTGGTTTTTGAGATTTGTTTTAAGCCTATCCTTAACCTTAAGCCTTACCTTAACCCTTCGATGTTAAAAAATGTAAATTAAGATTTCAGAGTAAATGGCTGAACTTAACCTTAAACACTTTGAAATTTGACATTTGCAACAACTTCGAAATTTGACGTTTGAGAAACATGGAGGAATGTCTAATTCTGACTGTGAGAGCTAGTTTCAGCATCCATGGCATGTTCCATAGGTATAAGCTCTCCATTCAAATGTGATTGATTGAATGATGAGCACAAGAGTATGTTCAATACCCTGTCTCTAGCATAAGATCATGTAGTCCAATTTCAAACAATTTGAGAAAGAAAAGTACGATGTTTCTATGTCGAGAATGTCACAAATAATGTCTCATAATATTTATTTTATCAAATCGAAAGGTAATTTCATAGTTTTGATATCTTCACTATTATTCTACAATGTATAAAATAGTCAAAATAAAGAAAAGCCCTTGACTGGTAATGTACATGGGCCAAAACAATTATTTACGTTTTAGTAGACGCTCTCATCCAGCAAATAGGGTTAAGCACATCGACAAATTTTTCACATAGTCGGCTTGGGGATTCGAACCAGCAAAACATATCAGTGTGCTCTCTCTCTCTCTGTCAGTATTCTCTCCATATTACCAGCAATAGCAGCATTCAGTTAGCAATACAGTCAGTGATACATTTGAATAAAGCAGAGACAATTAGCATATTGCACCATTCTCTATGCATGTAGACAATGGGATTTTAGTTTTCAAAATATGTGCATGCAATAATGTTGATTATGTGTAATGTTTTGTTTTAAATGGCTGCGAGTGTACTTAATTGAATAGACCCAAATATGAATCAACAAGAAATATGTGACATCATCAACAAATTGAAACATTGTGTAATGTTTTACATGTTCCAGACAATGATATGCAAAATGTTGGGTAATAGGTTATTTTGATCTTGGATTAACCCTTTGTAGTTTAAATGAGAGTCGTGTCTTAACTGGGTTACATCTGACCTACTATTCTAGGTGAGTATGGCTGTAGGCCTATGCAATAAATGTCACCAAAAATTATTTAACGTCCTGCATGTGAATGGATTCTTGAAACTGTATTTTATCATTTTATTCCTAGAGGCTATGGTTTATTATGCTCTGTAAGAGGGGCTAGAACCATAACTGAGTTTCCCTTCGTTGTATTTGTCGCTCGTTTCCAGCAACAAATGCATATCATTTAACAGGTACTGAAAGTGGCCTCAGTCCTTTCCCACCGTCCTTGATCCTATTGCCCAGACTTGCCACTACTGAGTGAGGTTTGCTCTTGTTATTGATGTCGCTTGGCTTGTGCACTGCTGGTGCTGACGTAACCTGACGCACAAAGACAGAGGATCCGCCTCCAAACTCGACTCACTCCGCAACCAAGTCAGTGCTCAGTGCTGTGCGCACGTAGCCCCGTCCCGGCTATTGTCGTTTCTGCTCTGCTGTTTCTGTCATCCCCTTCCCTCTATCACTTCCTCCTACATTATAATACTTTCACTGTGACTGCCTGCGGTCGGCTAACAAGGAAGCGTGGGGAGCGTGGCTCTTCACTTTCGTAGAGAGGGCGTATGGCGGACAGTCATTATTCAGACATCAACAGCCAAAGCATATTAATCCAAAAAAAAAAAAAACGGGACGAGGAAAGATTCGAACTGCAAAATGGCAACAACTACTTATTCTGGATTATGGTCGTGACATGTTGTGAACTCTTCGCAAAGTTTTAATGTCATGCGTATTTACTTTGTTTTTAGCGCACCATAAGGACAGCTTTCCAACCCTCCGTTTTGTATCGCTGTCAGTTACTTTTATTTATTGAAATTGTAATCACTGTCCTGGACTGGGTGGTCGTGTACGTGTCGCTTTGCGTTTTAAATGTGGTACACTCACTGACCGCCGCCGTGCTGCACGAGCCCTTTAATAATTCAGGGTAAATCTGTGGACGTGTGTTGGCACCAGCGACCGACATGGGGGCTAAACAGAGCAGCCCAGCCGCTAACGGACGGACCAGGGCTTACTCGGGCTCGGATCTACCTTCTAGCACCTCTACTACCAGCAATGGGAACGGTAGGACTGCAGCCATGGCAATGAGCTATCACTCGTACGGCCAGTCGGCTCACGGGGCCTCGGGAACCACAGCGACCTCCAGTCAACATATTGGCCCCAGGACGAGGTCCGTGGGAGGCAGTTCTGCAGGGTCAGGGCCAAGACCCCAGTCAGGCATCAACATCCCCAACAGCAGTGGAGCCTACAGCTCACAGGAGTCTGGCAGCAGCACCCCGGAGGAGGCAGAGAGGGACAGGTCCAGCTGGGGGCAAGGGGGTCCCCGGTTGTTGATTGGATCATTACCAGCACACCTTTCGCCTCACCTTTTTGGAGGTAAGAGACTGGCTGACAATAAGGTAGCAACATGCAGCTAGCAACTTGTGCCTGTGTAGTGTTGAATCTCAGTTTTATTCACGGAAATGTCACCTTCTCTGTCAATGTGTTTTACACCTGTTACTCACCAGTGTGGACCAAATGTGTTCTAACCTCAGTTTTACAGCTACTTGCACCTTGATGACATGTTTGTAGTTTTAACTGTGTAACAATAGTGTTGTAACATTTTAGATGATCATAGTTTACAGTCAGAATGGATAGGCTACGATTCAATAACCCCCGCCTCATCCTCTTCCTCCTCCTCCTCATCACCATCATTTACTTTTACAGTGCACACCATAGTAAGGAGTGTTCATTATCAGCAGTGAATGTGATACCAAACAGCCTTTTTTGGAACGATGGAGAGCATTCATCTGATCTCTGCAACCACAACCCACATCATGTCCACTTCAGTACGATACATCCCCGTCAATGATCATCCCACATGACATATAGTTGTCGGGGAGACAGACTAGACTAACTCTCACCAGCATGTAGCTAACAGAGTGACATTGACATCTGCTTGAAGAAGCAAAGGTATAATAGTTGGTTAAAAATCAGTTACAGCCTACTACTGTAGTTGTTGAGCAAGCTAGTCAGTGATATGAGAATCCCGCCTCCTAAAGGAGGCTACTGTCTGTGTCCAGTCTAAGGTGAGACCGCCTTGTCCAGATCAGACTGTCAACTCAGTATCCGCAGGTCTTGTTTGCCTTTCTCTTCCCGACATGCTGTTGGAGGATTAGCTCGGTCTAGGAATTTTACAGATTAGGTCCAGAAAACCACACAAAAGATTGTGGTTACTTTGCAGTGAGCTGCTAAATATGCAGACATGCTGGATAGAGAGAGACAGAGAGATTACTTTAGAGAGAAGTCATTTCACTCTGCTTTCTCCATATCTCTGAGGGGAATTATCATAAAACAGAGAGAAAGAGAGGGAGAAATTACATGGATTATCTGGGTCTGGGGAATATTTGCTCAGCAATTCTCATGGCTCTGAATGTTCACTTGCCACTGACACTAAATCCATTAGCTGGATTCTCCTTCTTTAACTTTCAGAAAGGGAAGCTTCGACATGCCTCGTCTAACATGCCTCAAGTAATGAATCAAATCCAACACGGGATGTATCTCGATAGCCACCCTATTCCCTATATAGTGCACTACTTTTGACAATAGGAATAGGTTGCCAGTTGGGACGTACCATGATGTTTGTAAGGTTACATGGCCATCTTTGGAACGTGTAATTGACCAGTGATGGACCATGCAGGTCAAAGAGGCATGTATTCTCCCATTAGAATGTAGACCTAAACAATCGAGCACCGACTGATTGAGCCATTCAATCATCAACTCAACCCATTGAATTTCTCTCCACATTCTGCAGCCCTGCTCGTTCAGACGCTGCTTCTCTCTCCCTTGTGCCTTCTTTGATGCACTCATCCTGATCTCAAGCTGCAATTAAATTAAAACTAATTGGATTTGTCCTCCACTCACCTCAGCTGCACTGTTCACTCTCACATAATATACACAGCCTGCAGAACCCCTGCTATCGTTTCATAGGAAAAAACCAGGTTCAGACTTCACAGAAGTATTCACCTCAGCTGCACTGTTCACTCTCACAATAGAATAGACAACCCAGCCTCCAGAGTCCCTGATGTCACTTAATAAGCTTAATGCACCACAGGCCAGCTATTCACTCTCACACAATATAGCCTACAGACAGTATATGCCTTGCGTATTATGGTCTGGTGTAAGTTATTAGCTGGAGCACCTGTGGTGAAAACAGAGCAGCCGTGTCGTTGAGTCGTTGGTTGCTCAGATGGAATTTCCCCGGCAGCTCTTGGGTTCTGTGTTGAGAGGCCAGCCTGTTCTCTGCTCTCGACCGTCTTCCTGCACCCGGGTCGTGGCGTGTCATGTCAGGGTGAGCCTCAACCACATCAGATCCACTCAGATGTAAACACAGTTAGAATTTAGACTCCTGTGTATCTGAGAGCAGAGGGGGAATATGGTTTTACACACAGACACATACACACATACACATGCACACACACACATACATACACACACACACACATAGACATTATTTTGACTGGCTGGGATCTACTTCTGCTTTTTTAGATTCAACAACAGTGCATTTTATTTATTCATGTCAATGTGTATTTCATGTTTTATGAGTTGAAGACACAGTTTTGTAAACCATGTTTATTTCAGGCATCGTTCCATGAATGCTATGAGTGTTTATATTTGGTTCTATTGCCCTTTTGACTGGTGGTAGTGAGTGAGAGAATGTTGTTGTCCTTGGAAGGGATAAATAGGCACAGTGTACCAAGCTTTCTGTCTACTGTGTTGGACTCTTTCTCTATGGCTGTTTGAGCACGTCTCTCTCTCTCTCACTCGCTCGCTCTCGCTCATTCTCTTGCTTTCTCTCTCACACCTCCCCTCTCTCTCCCTCTCTCCCGTCATCTCGCTCTCTCTAATGATAATGAAATAATAGTTTAGTGGCTGAGTCAGGGTCATGTTAATACAGTATTATCATGAAAGAATAACCTGACCCTGTTCATTCCCCGCATCTTGCAGCCAGGTGAGGTGTGTCTTGGGTACAGGTGTTCTGTAACTTATTTTGTTATTTATACAGTTAGTAGGCGCTTTTCCCACTGAAAGCTGCTTGGCGACTCTTCTGTTTAACCTTACCACACATTTTAACTTACCCAGGGGAGCAGTGCTGCTGGTCGTTTCTTTGAATGGGCTCTTCTACACCACAGATACACCTACTTTACCTATGACATGGCTGCCTAGAGCAATAATGGATGTGCTTCCACCTCTTTTCAGAAATCAAATAAACACAACTTACCTTGTGAGACTATGCTTGGGGGCAGTTTTGACCACTGAGTAAGAGGGAAGCTTAAAAAGGCACATTAGGCGGAAATAAGACCAGTACACACAAGTGTGTCCACAACACTCTCCCTTTCAGCCACCTGTTTGTGTCTGAAACAATCGCTCAATTACTGTACATGTGTTTGTCTGAAAGCAGGATGATCCTAATTCTGGAACAGAGAAAGAACAGGAAATATACCATTTTGTCTTTTTTGTGAATTAAAAAAAAATACTAGCTAGTTGTAGTATTGTGTTTATGTTGTCAGGGACAACCTGTAGTACAAAGTGTGTCAGGTGGTGTCATGTATCACATCATTTTATCAGTCACACCTTTCCTGCCCCCACTAAGACATTGAGGGGCCTGGAGCAGATGAACAGGTCCACACACCTGCTGTAATAAAGGGGTCAACCGTCCGACCTGATCCAACGTCTAGCCCAGACACCCAGAAACAAAACGTCTGCTTTGAAATATCTCCTTCCCATTTCATCAGATTGAAATCCCAATGTATATATTTGTTCTCTACCCCTTAAAACACAGTGACGTCTGAGTAAATAACATGAATGGTGGGAGGGAACACAAGCTTCAGAAGACTCAGTAGGCTGTAATTTTAGTGTCCTGCCAATGAAACTCGACTCAGGGGAATCCTCATGGCGCTACCTACAGTCTTCCTTTGTGTGGTGAATGACTGACTGCTGGGAGACAGACAGTGGTTATAGACAGCTAATAGTAAATAACTTGAAATAGATGTTTCATGGAGTAGCAGTTTCATGGAGAAGTTTTGTTTGAAAGCTGGAGCCGAGCTGGCTTGATTTACAGGCTGAAACGAAGGAAGAATGTCTCCCTGTGAGTATTCATTAAGATTGCACTACTGAAGGTATAGTGCTATACCACCGCTATTGGCTGGCTGCTGCCAATGGCCCCCAGCTATAAGCCCAGTCAGATGGAAGGACAGGAGAGCATTAGAGAGAGTTGTCTCCTGGGTGAAATATTAAACTGTAGGTTCCTGTTCCTTCCTCAGTGATGGAATATCCCCAAGGCAAGACAAAAGTGTCAGGGAATCCATATTTTCTTGGTGATAGAAGTAGAAAGAATTATAAAATATTTTCCATCTACAATAAGATGTATTTTTTCTGAGTCCAAAATGGCACACTTTTCGCTATGTAGTGCACTACTTTTGACAAGAGCCTTATGGGGTGGCAGGCTAGCCTAGTGCTTAGAGTGTTGGACTAGCAACTGAAAGGTTGAGAGTTCAAATGCCTGAGCTGACAAGGTACAAATCTGTCATTCTGCCCCTGAACAGGCAGTTAACCCACTGTTCCTAGGCCATCATTGAAAATAAGAATTTGTTCTTAACTGACTTGCCTAGTTAAATAAAGGTAAAATATAACAATAAATGGTAACAGGGAGCCATTTGGGATGTTGATTTGTCATTTCGTCTCATAACTGCTTTCTGATGGTGTCTAGGCTGGTTGTGTTATGTAAATCCCTGAACTGCATTGAACGCTGGAGGCCATAATGAACCAGAGGAGGGGTGGTCAGCAAGGGTTTAGGGCTGTCTTGGTCTAAAGTGCTAGTAGCTTTGTGGTCTGTGTCTTGCTTTGGTCAGTAGTGGTGGTCCAGAAAGCTAGTTTTGACAGCTTCTCATTTTGAAGTTTAGCTCATTTGACGGAGCACACAACTACAGGCTGTAGAAGTTAGGCTACATATTTGTTGACTCAGTGAACAACTGGAGCGTCTCAATCCATGATCCCTCTCCTCTCAGTTTGGAGCTCCTGGTAATGATCAGTAGTTAACGGCCTACTAAAGTTCAGCTTCTGTCCTCTCTTCTGGCCGTGGTGGCGTGACATACAGTGCATTCGAAAATGATTCAGACCCCTCGACTTTTTCCACATTTTATTATGTTACAGCCTTATTCTAAATTTGATTTAAAAAGTAATTCCCTCATCAATCTACACACAATACCCCATAATGACAAAGCATGAACAGGTTTTTAGAAATATGACATTTACATAAGTATTATGACCATTTACTCAGTACTTTGTTGAAGCACATTTGGCAGCGAGAACAGCCTCGAGTCTTCTTGGGTATGACGCTACAAACTTGGCACACCTGTATTTGGGAAGTTTCTCCCATTCTTCTCTGCAGATCCTCTCAAGCTCTGTCTGGATGGATGTGGAGCGTCGCTGCACAGCTATTTTCAGGTCTCTCTAGAGATGTTTGATCGGTTCAAGCCCGGGCTTTGGCTGGGCCACTCAAGGACATTCAGAGACTTGTCCTGAAGCCACTCCTGCATTGGCTTGTCTGTGTGCTTAGGGTTGTTGTCCTGTTGGAAGGTGAACCTTCACCCCATGCTGAAGTTCTGAGTGCTCTGGAGCAGGTTTTCATCAAGGATCTCTCTGTACTTTGCTCCGTTCATCTTTCCCTCGATCCTGACTAGTGTCCCAGTCCCTGCCGCTGAAAAACATCCCCACAGCATGATGCTGCCACCACCATGCTTCACCGTAGAGATGGTGCCAGGTTTCCTCAAGACGTGACACTTGGCAATCAGACTAAAGACTTCAATCTTGGTTTTATCAGACCAGAGAATCTTGTTTCTCATGGTCTGAGAGTCATTTAGGTGCCTTTTGAAAAACTCCAAGCGGGATGTAATGTGCCTTTTACTGAGCAGTGGCTTCCGTCTGGCCACTCTACCATAGAGGCCCGATTGGTGGAGTGCTGCAGCGATGGTTGTCCTTCTGGAAGGTTCTCCGATCTCCACAGAGGAACTCTGGTGCTCAGTCAGCGTGACCATCAGGTTCTTGGTCACCTCCCTGACCAAGGCCCTTCTCCCCCGATTGCTCAGTTTGGCCGGGCGGCCAGCTCTAAGAAGAGTCTTGGTGGTTCCAAACTTCTTCTATTTGAGACTGATGGAGGCCACTGTGTTCTTGGGGACCTTCAATGCTGCAGTAATTTGTTGGTACCCTTCAACCGATCTGTGCCTCGACACAATCATGTGTTGGCGCTTTACAGGCAATTCCTTCGACCTCTTGGCTTGGTGTTTGCTCTGACATGCACTGTCAACTGTGGGACCTTATATAGACAGGTGGTTGTCTTTCCAAATCATGTCAAATCAATTGAATTTACCACAGGTGGACTCCAATTAAGTTGTAGAAACATCTCAAGGATGATCAATGGAAACAGAATGCACCTGAGCTCAATTTCTCATATCAAAAGGTCTGAATAGATATGTAAATAAAGTATTTCTGTTTATTATTCATTCATTCTGACTGGAAAATTCTAGCAGTGCAATTAATACAGTTCATATATGCTATCGCAAAAATAATAATTTAGTTTTGTTTATGAAGGCCTTGGGTAACTTTAGAATACAATTTTTATTTGATTTCAAATAACACAATACCATGTGCATTAGTTTGTTACTACAGGCTACATAAAAAACAACAACATTTTTTTCAAGTGTTCAAATCAATTTTTTTTGTGGATTGAGATTGTTACAACTATGAAACAGAATGCATCTTTGTTGGGATCACGGTAACAGTTTATTTTTATTACCACAAAACAAATACCCCAAACACCAACACGTGCGGTCAAATGAAGAAAACATCAGTAGCCTAAATAGTGAAACGCAGCACAGACGCAATAATGCCATTATAATGAATAGTGTCGGTATGACAGCAGTCAAACATAGTCAGCTCGGGCTTGTGTGCGTCTTCACGCAATGTCATCAGTTGGATTTCATTTAGCTGTTATCCACTTGTCCTAACATTACTCAATATTCATACCTTTCACTTGCTTGACACACTTTGACATGCTTTGTTTGGTTGTAGTGCATAATAGTCTCCGGTTTCCTCTTGTTGTGTCTTGTCGTTGTGGAGTACAACGGCTGTACTTATTTTGCACAAAGAGAGGGAGCGCCCATCTCATTTTGTTCATGGTGCCGGCCGAATGTTTTTTTTGCAAGCAACTTGTTCGCCAATGACAGTGAGGTGAAGAAAATGTCCATGGTGACATTTCCCCCCTTGCCAACGCAAGGTTCCACAAGCCTCATCACCACATTCTTCGACACTGCTGCGGATGTGGATATTTTCCCAGATATTGAAATCCGCTCAGCACGTACAATTACGCACACTCTCACTGTGTAGCCTGCTCCAAGTAGGTCAGAGTAGACTGATAAAACGGCTTTGGTTTGGTGGACTGATATAGGGTACATACCATCTGAAGATTATATTTAGAATGGATCAATACAGTAGAATGACCTGCCCTGATCTTCGTTCACAATTGGTGATTACATAATTATGATCGTTCGCTTTCCCTCGCTCATCAACTCACTCACTCTCCCTCTTTCTCCCCATCATACTTTAATTAAATAATTTAATTTGTTGTTATATGTGTGAAATTAGTTTCGGTATAGTTTAGGTTCAAGGCAATTATCCGCGTGATTATCAGCTGGACAATGCGCTTTCAAACTGTCGGTCAGGAGACAGTCGGTCAGTTATATAGGCTTATTTAGGAAAAGTCAAGGACTGAGTGGAGCAGGCCCAACTGTCAGGGGACAGTGTGTTATATAGACTTATTTAGGAAATGTCAAGGACAGAGGGGGGCATGACTTAAAAAACAGCAAAGTAATAAAATTAATAAATTCCATGAGCGGTCAAAATGAGAAGAATAAGGGTGATCAAGGGTGAAAGAAAGAAGTGTGAGAGAGAGAGAGAGGAGGAGAGGAGTACATCTGACGATATGGCAGCAGTGCAGAACTAATGGTAAACAGATTGAAAAATCAATTGCGGTTGAGCTGCCGATGGGAGTGAACATATTAATTATGGACTGAATATATCAGCATTTGTCTCCTATAACCGGCATGGTTGGATTACAGAGGAAGGCTTGGTCAAGAGAGAGTGTGTGTGCGTGTGTGCTTATGTTTGTGTGTATGTGTGTATGTGAAACTACAGTGGTATAATAAGGGCTTTTATGTCAAATCAGCAGTGAAAATACTGCTTCCCAGATTGACTCAGGCTGACCCTGAACAACAAATCACTTCTTCTGGAATTATTTTTGTCATGTAATCTCTCATGTGACAGGGATCAAAGTACGGCAGCATGGGTAATGCCTTTCTCACCACTCACTTACTGCAGTCATGTGACACACACACACACACACACACACACACACACACACAGTGTCACTGTCTTGTTTTGCCTGATGACTGTCCTGTGTTATTCCCATGTTGGACTACCGTATGCTATACTAGCATAAAAAAAATGCTTGAGAGGCCTCTCTCTCCGTTAACTCCTCCTCTCACCCCTCGTCTCTCCTCTCCAGCACAGCGTGCGCTTGATATTTCATGCCCGTCTCTGTGCCTGCCTGACTGACGCCCAGTGCATTTGGCTGCATACATTAATTAATTTGTGATGGCTCTCCTTCATTCTCTTCAGACTGGCACATTCTTCTGCTCTCAACTTGTAGAGGCAAGAGCTCAAAGTGAAAGTCGGGAGAGGGGGGAGAGACAGAGAGGGGGAGAGAAAGATAGAGAGAGAGAGGGAGGGAGGGAGGGGAAGAGAGAGAGAGGAAGAGACAGAGAGGGGGAGAGAGAGAGGGAGAGAGAGAGAGAGACAGAGAGGAAGAGACAGAGAGGGGGGGAGAGAGAGAGGGAGAGAGAGAGGGGAGAGAGAGACAGAGGAAGAGACAGAGGGAGAGACAGAGAGGGGAGAGACAGAGAGACAGAGAGAGAGAGAGAGAGAGAGAGAGAGAGGAGAGATAAATAGATGGTAGAAAGGCGATTCCTTCAACTTGATAGATAGACTGATGAAAGAAGTGATCAGGAGAGGATAGAGTAAAAGACTAACAGGATGCCCCAGAATTCACTATGGTCTGTTGGGTATGGAGTACAGAATGGGTGATATGGGGGAGTGATAGATGACATGATGATGGGACATAGGGAACTACCTTGCCCTTCTTTTCTCAGTTAGAGCAAGGTGGGTCTCGCTCAATCATTGACCACCGTGACAGCTAATCTATACCGAGCCCTGCCTCACCTTAGTCACCTGTAGACAACCCAACCCACTCTGTCATTAAAATGGAAATTCCCCACCACACACACACATACACACACACACACACACACACACACACACACACTGACACTCCATTATGCCATATCGCTGGTTAGTGTATCCCAACAACAGATTGTAAATGTGTGGATGTGACTATGCATAAGGCTCTGCCTAATTATTAACCTGCCTCTTTAAGTTTCCTCTCTGTGATGAACGCAGGCTGTTGTTCTGTTTAGACGCTGGTTGTTTGTGTCTGTCTGCATTTGTCTTGTCTGTCTGCCTATCCATCCATCTGTCTGTCTGTCTGTTTGTCTGTTAGCCAACAGCTGGTCTCCCCTCTCCGCCCCAGGCCTGACAGTCATCTGAGCCGTGTCATCTATTGATAGGGCTGTGTGTTAATGTGGCAACATGTCTCGTTTGTCCTGTCATTAACTCACATGGTCCTGGCTGCACCTGTAAAACTGTCATTCCACTTTTTAAGATCTGTCATTCTACCTTTAAAGATCTGGCATTCCACCTTTTAAGATCTGTCATTCCACCTTTAAAGATGCCGTTTTGTCTTTACAAGTGACACACTTAATGACAGGAACGTCTGGTGGTCTCTGGGGAACTAGATGTGGAGGCTCATCTTGCTCCGATGGCATGGGACTAGAGGAGGAGGGCTGGAGGTAGAGTCAGTCACACATAGAGTCAGTTAACTGTCAACGTCAGCACCTGCTGCTCACTCAACTGGCTGTGAGTCAACACACATTGAAATGCACTCACACATGCCCAGATAAACACACACACTTGTGAACAGAGGGAGCAAGACAAGAGTGTCAGGCAGGAGGAAGTGTGTGTGTGTTGTCTCCAGTTTGCTGTCAGCAGGTATTGTGCTGGTGCACCAACCAGAACACTCCCGCCCTCCTCCGGGTGAATGATTGTGTGTACACTCACCACTAGACATACAGTATTAGGGTAGTCCACCAGCTAGTGGGTTTGTTTTGCAGGAGGAGCAGTCTGGAGTGGGAGGGACAGGAGGAGACGAATGGTACTGTGGTGTATTAGAGGAGAGGAGGAAAGGGAGGAGAAAGGGTGGGGAGAGGGAGGTACTGTGGTGTATTTGAAGAAAGGAGAGGAGGAAAGGGAGGAGAAAGGGTGGGGAGAGGGAGGTACTGTGGTGTATGTGGTTTGTATGCTGGTGCTAAATCTGACTTCTGTGAAGCATGGTGTTGGGAGCATCATTATTGGCATATAGGCCTACTGTAGCTCTGATTGGCTATGGTGCATGGGTCTGTGTTGAGTCCGGTCCTGGACAAGACGGACACGTTTTTATTAGGTTTTATTTACTCCATGTCTATTAATTGTCCCACTCTATATTGCTATAGAGTGTTCACAAATGCCTTACTATACGTAATTCCCAAACATTCTATGAAAGTGTGAAAAGTGCTTGCTGGGAGTGTATATGAACAGATTTGAATAAGATGTCATGTTGTAAAACGCTTTCAGTTCCACTTTAAGGGGTCAGGTGGCCAGGGTAGAGGATGGAGGATAGAGGACAGAGCAAGGGATCAGGGAGCAGAGATTAGGGCAGGAGGGATGGAAGGTGCCACTGTCAAGCTCAGGTTATGAGGCAGGCAGGGAACACATGAGAACAGATTAGGATGGGGCAGGGACGGGTTAGTGGCTTGGATGGATGGCTGTTTGGCAGTCTGGTTGTAAGGCTTATGTCTGAAGCAGTTACACATTCGTAACGTATCATGCAAATTGCAAACAAAAATGTACGTCCCGTTTTGCAGGATGTTACATATCATACAAAATGGATGACGTTAGACACAATTGTGCTCAATTTTCAGGGACCCGTTTTGGCTTGTGAGCTCTACTTTCAAAACTACTCGCTGAAATGATTTGTAAAAAATTATAACGCATCTTTAATGGACAGACACTCTACACTACACTGTTATACAGCATAGTCAGAGCTGACCAGCTTCCATTGCTTCTGCTCCGATACTTTCCGATGCACACATTCAGGCATGTGTACATAGTCTACATACACACACATAGAATCGCAGACACCAATTGCAAACATGGACAGAATCAAACGACAGTGGCTGAGACGAGACGTGTAATGGTCTGATGGTACTCTCTGATAGTGAGGAAATGTTTGTGTGTGTGTGTGTGTGTGTGTGTGTGTGTGTGTAGGCGAGTGAATGTGTGTCACCACGTGTTCACTGCTCTCGCTGCATTTAGTTATCACCTTCTCACTTAACTTCCTGCTCCTTTCCAGTAATCGGCAGCAGTAAAAAAGGATTTGACCTGAAGATGATTATGACAAACCATGCTGAAATATCTTATCTTAGCCACATTCCAGTAGAGAAAGCCACACGCTCTCTCGGTTAGATATCTATTGTTGGAGTATTATTCTCATACTAAGCAGTTTCCTCCCAATCGTAAACCGCACAAACTGTTGCTGGCAGTCTTCATTTTGTCAAAAATTACCATCAAGGATTAAATCTAAGTGCTTTCGACAAGTCACCGTGGCGAAACGCCCACAACTTGCAGCAACGTGAACCATATTCTAATGGTTCCACACATTTGCATTCAAATGGCCTGTCTGTGCTCTACTCGGTTAGTGAATATTTACTGAGTGACTATCTAATAGCTCAAGCAGGATTTTATTTCTTCATCACATAAAATTCCCTGAAATATAAGACCCAGCATTTAGCTGATGATCAGTTTGACTTTCACTGCGAAAGGGGGTGGATCTTAATCTGGGTCTCCAGTTCCTGACCTGATTATTACTAGACTGCCCTGCACTCTCCTGAGGGTACTGGTGTTAAAGGCCTACTGCCTACAGTATGCTGTTCAGATCCATCTGTTTCCTGACTTTTGTCTGTCATGGGGTAGACTGAGTTTGTTTGTAACATTTAGGATATGATCTGTCCTCCTGCCCAATAACAGACACAGTTACACTGAAGAGGAAGTGGGACCTTTGACATTTATGTTGGGAAATAGTGGTGGTTGACCAAAAAGCAGAAAACATAGTTCTCCTCTGCTCCGCTGTTACAGGAGAATTACATCTGTATTTTCCCTGTTGTTTCTCTTCTATCTTGTACTTCTTCCCATGTGAGAGTAAGACAGTTCCTCCTCCTCTTCCCCTGTGAGAGTAAGACAGTTCCTCCTCCTCTTCCCCTGTGAGAGTAAGACAGTTCCTCCTCCTCTTCCCCTGTGAGAGTAAGACAGTTCCTCCTCCTCTTCCCCTGTGAGAGTAAGACAGTTCCTCCTCCTCTTCCCCTGTGAGAGTAAGACAGTTCCTCCTCCTCTTCCCCTGTGAGAGTAAGACAGTTCCTCCTCCTCTTCCCCTGTGAGAGTAAGACAGTTCCTCCTCCTCTTCCCCTGTGAGAGTAAGACAGTTCCTCCTCCTCTTCCCCTGTGAGAGTAAGACAGTTCCTCCTCCTCTTCCCCTGTGAGAGTAAGACAGTTCCTCCTCCTCTTCCCCTGTGAGAGTAAGACAGTTCCTCCTCCTCTTCCCCTGTGAGAGTAAGACAATTCATCTAATCAAAGTCTTTTGTCATGTGCGCCGAATACAACAGGTAGAAATTACAGTGAAATGCTTACTTACAGGCCCTAACCAACAGTGCACTTTTTAAGTAAAAAATAGGTATTAGGTGATTAGATAAGTAAAGAAATAAAACAACAGTAAAAAGACAGTGAAAAGCGCCCAGGCTGTGTCGCAACCGGGGCGACGCACAATTGGCCTAGCGTCGTCCTGGTTAGGGAGGGCTTGGCCGGTAGGGATATCCTTGTCTCATCGCGCACCAGCGACTCCTGTGGCGGGCCGGGCGCAGTGCACGCTAACCAAGGTTGCCAGGTGCACGGTGTTTCCTCCGACACATTGGTGCGGTTGGCTTCCGGGTTGGATGCGCGCTGTGTTAAGAAGCAGTGCGGCTTGGTTGGGTTGTGTATCGGAGGACGCATGAATTTCAACCTTCGTCTCTCCCGAGCCCGTACGGGAGTTGTAGTGATGAGACAAGATAGTAGCTACTAAACAATTGGATACCATGAAATTGGAGAAAAAGGGGTAAAAATTCAAAAATAAATAAATAAAAAAAGACAGTGAAAAATAACAGCTGCGAGGCTATATATAGTAGCAAGTAGAGGTCGACCGATTATGATTTTTCAATGCCGAGACCGATTATTGGAGAACAAAAAAAAAAGAAAGCTGATACCGATTAATCTGCTGATTTTTATGTATATATTTGTAATCATGACAATTACAACAATACTGAATGAACAATGAACACTTATATGTACATATAGGTAAGGTTAAAGTGACTATGCATATATGATAAACAGAGAGTAGCAGCAGTGTGAAAGAGGGGTTGGCGGGTGGTGGGTGGCGGGACACAATGCAGATAGTTTGGGTAGACAATGTGTGGGGGCACCGGTTAGTCGGGCTAATTGAGGTAGTATGTGCATGGATGTATAGTTAAAGTGACTATGCATATATGATAAACAGAGAGTAGTAGCAGCATAAAATAGTGTTTGGGGGGAGCAAGACAATGCAAATAGTCCAGGTAGCCATTTGATGTTCAGGAGTTTTATGGCTTGGGGGCAAAAGCTGTTGAGGAACCTTTTGGTCCTAGACTTGGCGCTCCGGTATCGCTTGCCATGCGGTAGTAGAGAGAACAGTCTATGACTGGGGTGGCTGGGGTCTAGGACAATTTTTAGGGCCTTCGTCTGACACAGCCTGGTGTAGAGGTCCTGGATGGCAGGAGACTTAGCCCCAGTGATGTACTGGGCCGTACGCACTACCCTGTGTAGTGCTTTGCGGTCGGAGGCCGAGCAGTTTCCGTACCAGGCAGTGATGCATCCAGTCAGGATGCTCTCAATGTTGCAGCTGTAGAACCTTTTGAAGATCTGTGGACCCATGCCAAATACTTTTGGAGAATAGGCTTTGCCGTGCCCTCTTCACGACTGTCTTGGTGTGTTTGGACCATTCTAGTTTATTGGTGATGTGGACACCAATGAACTTGAAGCTCTCAACCTGCTCCAATACAGCCCCGTCAATGACAATGGGGGCGTGTTGGGTCCTCCTTTTCCTGTAGTCCACAATCATCTCCTTTGTCTTTATTATGTTGAGGGATAGGTTGTTATTCTGGCAACACCCGGCCAGGTCTCTGACCTCCTCCCTATAGGCTGTCTCATCGTTGTCAGTGATCAGACCACTGTTGTGTTGTCTGCAAACTAATGATGGTGGTGGAGTTGTGCCTGGCCACGCAGTCGTGGGTGAACAGGGAGTACAGGAGGGGACTGAGCACGCACCCCTGAGGGGCTCCAGTGTTGAGGATCAGCGTTGTGGATGTGTTGCTACCTACCCTTACCACCTGGGGGAGGCCCATCAGGAAGTCCAGGATCCAGTTGCAGAGGGAGGTGTTTAGTCCCAGGATCCTTAGCTTAGTGATGAGGTTTAAGGGTACTATGGTGTTGAACGCTGAGCTGTAGTCAATGATTAGCATTCTCACGTAGGTGTTCCTTTTGTCCAGGTGGGAAAGGGCAGTGTGTTCTGGTGTTTGTGTGTAGTGTGTTCTGGTGTTTGTGTGTAGTGTGCTATATTCAGGGCTGGATACTTGTCTTGTGTAATGATGATGTGTCTCTGTTTGTTGGTGTCTGTGTTTTTCCACTCTGGAAAAGTACAGGGACTAGGGCTGTTTAGATGGCTGCTGTGTTGTTGATAAATCTGGCCATTTATCACCATGTTGTAACACTGAGCCATTGGAGCGACCATTTCAACTTGCCCAGATGAAGGCCTATAATATGTCCATGCGGTCGTTTAGTATGTCCCTCTCACGTTCTGGCACTGTCTGTGTGCCTGCTGCTGTATGAAGTCCACGTAGACACACCAGACCATCCATCCAGGAATCAATAGTCAATCTTCCTCCTCATCGTGTGATGAACTACACCACCGCCTCGTCCGCTTGACACACACAGGCACACACACAAACACACGCACACACATAGACAGGCATGTCTGGACGTGCAGACAGGTAAGGTAGGCTGCGATACTGAGCCCAGTCAGAGCACGACAGAGTGTAAGGTATTTATGATTCCACAACAAATGGAGTTAGTTATTAAGCTGAAGTCACATGATAGGGAAGATGCTCCAGTCTAGCACCATAGGATGGCTGATGTCACTCACGTCCCTGAGACACTGCATAGCATGTTTATGCATGTTGCCTTCACAAACGCCAACTCAAAGTAGTCTAGTAGTAGTAGACTGGCGGGAATACAGCCAACTCCGGACTACATATTCCCCATGAGAGATACTGGGGTCAACTCAATGTACACTCAAAACTCATATTAGAGAAAGGCACAACATGTGTTTGTATGTTTCTGAGGAAGTCGCTTATGTGGCTCTATGTAGTAATAACATTCTGCAGCATGTTGAAAGTAACTTTACTGTCTTGCTGGGCCTAAAGCCCAGACACTGTTCCCACACCAGCGAGCGCAGACGAAGCCCAGTGAGGGAAATGGGATTTACAGTCGTGACAGAGCAGAGCTTTGTCCATCCTGCTGCCGTAAATAGGCTAAGTGGCAGGAAGTGTCATTTTGTGTAATCCTCTCTCTCTCTCTCCTACAGGGGACAACTGTAGAGATATACTGCTGCTGACTGTCTGCTGAAACTATACCAGTTCTCTTCCTGTTTATGGTTAGAGACCGTACTCAATCTGGGCTCGTACAAGTCCCCAAACACCCAGATACTGTCAAATGCAGTAGCTATAAGGTGGTCCTTAATAAGCCACATTTTCATACATACAGTTAGTATGAGAAGTGAGAGGGAGAGAGAGAATTACACAAAATAACACTTCTTGCCTCTTGGCCTATTTACGGCAGCAGGATGGACACAGCTCTGCTCTGCCACGACTGTAAATCCCATTTCCCTCACTGGTCTTCGTCAGCGCTCGCTGGTGTTAATTGGTCTTTACTTTTGTTAAAAGTAAGGGAACTACAGTATATAGGGAATTAGAGTGCCATTTGGGGTGAAGAGTTGGGGAAGAAATGGTGATCATGAGCAGACCACCCTGACATAGCACCACCACATCCCACTTCCAGTGCCTCAACATGCTCCGCTCCACTAACTCTGCTTCTCTAACCGTACGGCCAACATGCTGCACGAGTATTGAAACAATATCAAAATATTGTGTGGCAGGGGAAATCATTTACCCAGACAGAAGTACTAGACATTGGCCCTTGTCTCTTGTTTTCTCTCTCTCTCTCTGTCCCTCCCTGTTTCTCTGTCTCTGTTTCTCTCTCATTCTCTTTCTGTCCCTCTGTTTCTCTGTCTCCCTATCATTCTCTCTCTGTCCCTCCCTGTTTCTCTGTCTCTCTCTCTCTGCCCCCCTGCTATATTGGCATGACGTAACAATGTACACATTGCCAAAGCGTACTTTCTCTCTCTCTCTCCTTCTTATTCTCCCTCTCCCTCTACCCCCTCTTTCTCACTCACCCCAACCCTATTTTTTGAGTGTATGATTATTTATTTTGTGTTGAGGTAGATTAATCAAAGAATTTCCACTCATCCAGTCAGCTATGTAGTGTACTGCCTCTTTACCTCGCTCCTCCCTCCTTCTTCCCTCCATCCCTCCTGGAAAAATGTATTCCCCACGGAGTCAGTGGTTTGAGAAGCCCATCTCCAGCACAAGACGCAGAGCTGTAAATCTGTACATTTCTCCACGACATGTACAGTGTTGCTGTTTTTGTCATTCACAACATGTGTTGCTTGTACAATACTAACACCGTAGCTGTTCTCAGTTAAGTTGTTTTGCCTCTTGACTGTTCTGTTTTCATATCTCCTGTAGGGCTGCATGTTAACCAAGGACACTGAATGTGACTAGAAATGACTGTTCTGTTTTCATATCTCCTGTAGGGCTGCATGTTAACCAAGGACACTGAATTTGACTAGAAAAGACTGTTCTGCCATATTACCATTGTGTAATGCTGTACTGCTGCTTAACACCTAAGCTACTCTAGGCCTTAACAGAAAATACTATAAGTGTGCTGGGTTTTCTTTTGCTCCTTACTCATGTACTGCACTTTTTGAGTTGACTGGATCTGAGTTAGACGATACATCCAGTAAGTTTTCCATCTGGGTCAAAGAAACAGTTGCTGAATGACACACATGATGCTACATACAATATGGTTTGGTTTACATGTGTTCCAGCTGTTCCCTTTATCCTGGTAATGCTAAGATGCCATGGCCTGGTTTACGTTATGTCCTAGTAGTTAAAAGACACCTGCTTTACGTGTGCTATTCTACACTGAGGACGCTGTCATATATCACCTTATGATCCGGTACCTGGAGTGTTTAGTAGCCTGATCCAAACAAACCCTGGCTGAAATGAATCCTGGACCTGTGTGAATATCGGTACTAGGTATTGTGACACGGCAGCAGAAGTCGCATGGAACTTTTTGGCCCTTTGTAAGCTCACTAACGTCATGTAAAATGTGTGTCTGCTAATCCTACCATGAAACTGTTATTTTCAGGTCTTGCGAAAGCAAAACGTATTTGTAGAATTCTCACAAACGCTCCAGGAAACCGAACTTCATGTAAAAAATGCTTTGCCCTTGTACTGAAGGTGACTGGCGGTCTGCAGTATATTACCACTGGAATGCCTGGGAAAACTGTGGTAATTTTTTACAAGCCATTGTAGCAGAACATGTCCTTAACTGCTGCCTGGGCTGGCAATTTATGATCCTATTAAAAAGTTACAAAGACATGATTATCTGTTATGTTAGGAATGAGGCTCTTATTACACCGGGTTATTACACTAGGTGTGGTTCGACAGTTTTCTCCTTTTGTTTATAAGCCTGAGTCTAGATTCCCTGTTTGAAGCTATCGATCCATATATTGTCTCACTCCCAGGGTAGTCAGGTCTTGTGTTTTCAGGGATTCTCTCTCTTTTGCTCTTGCTCGCTCGCTACCTCTCCCCTCTCTCTCTATACTGAATTAAGTATACAAAATCATTGGCTGCCAATTAGTCTATATCTCTTTTAATCAGACACTATTCATTCTCTGTGTCATTATGTTTAACGTTGTTTCGACGTAAATCTTTTATGAATCTGTCAAGAGGTAGGTGGTGTAGACCAAGAGTTTTCAAACCTTTCCTCAGGGACTCCCAGCCGTTCCATGTATTTTAACTATTCCTGAGCTAGGGAATATTTTACAATATACTGGAGTTGATGCATGGACCGGTTTTGGTTTTTACTTGACGTTCTATAACGGCATTTGAATGTTTGGTTTGAAAATGTGATACGCTGTGTGTAACGTCCATTTGTATAGTTTACTCCGCTACTTAGAGTCATCTGTCTCTCTCCATGCCGCTTACCACACAGACCCATCCGCGCCCCCTGTCACTCAAGGAGCGCATTTGTTCTTCCTCGACTACGAGACACTTGCGTTCAGTCTGCATGGTCAATGCAGCATAAGCAACGATGCTGTTTTCACTTTGCTTCCTAATATAAATCCACCAGCGTTCTATAATTTCACAATTTGTTTGTGTTTCTTACATCTGCAAACAGCTAGTTTGTATTTTCTTAGCAAATTGTGCCTAAATCGTATTAGCCGCGAATGCTAATCGCTAGTTAGCTGTCTAGCTAGCTAAAACATGTACTGAGTCAGAGCAAACATAATTAGTTATACAGCCTGATAATACCAGTGATGGTGTAGACCTACATCAGCATGTTGTTTGTGCAACAGTATCTTATAAATCAAATAGGAATACTAGAAGCATGAATATGTTGAACTTTCAATTTAGCCAAAGTTTATAGGGTCCCCTAGGAAACACGTAGCAACACTCTGGTTCCTACCCTGTCACAATAACTCTTCCCTGGCATTTTCATTCATTGTCATGTCAAACAACACTGCATTCAAAGTGCCCCCTATTATATTCTAACTATATAATTAGAACAATCATTATATTTCCATGATTCCAACAGCTCTAAATCGCAATTGCAACATTTGGTTAAAAATAAGGCCTAGCTTGTATGCCCATATCTTGCAGCCCCATGTAGCAGTGTGGAAATTATCTCAAATGAGTGCAGGAAATGTAGAAATTGATGAAAATGCTGAATTTGTTGGGGGATTGAAGATGAATTGAACAGTATTAAACAATCCGAATGGAGAAAGACCCATTGAAATCACTTAGAATGTACTGTACGTGTTGCCACTCTAGGGTCACACACTACTCATAAAGCAAATGTAGAACTTTTATTATAACATTAAATACAGCCAAATACTGTCAATTTTAAAATACCGTGATGGGATTGGTCAGCCCTATCCTAAACTAGCGCGCGGGGCGAGCTAGTTCAGGTGTGTAGGCTATAGCCCTGAACTGTGTCTAGCAATTTGACCAAGGCCATAGACCAGCATCAACCTAACGTAATAGGTTAGGATCTGTCGAACCAGCCTGTTTAAAATACTCTCAGATGCTTTGAGTAATAATATCATAATAATAAGTAATCTGAAATCATGTCTACATACTTGTTCCTATAGTTACTTAGGAACTACTTATAAAAGAGTAATTTGATCGCTTAAATGAGTTGTCTTTGACCTCCTGTGGGTGGTAGCAGTGAAAGATAGTTGAGGCAGAGACAGGCCAGACAGACTTTATGTCCAGCCCTGCATGATGCTGATGACTGTTTGTCTCTACATTTACAGAAGACATGTCAGGGCACACACAGATCACACTGTTTCAGCTCCCTTCATTTGCTTTCTTGCATGCTAGCATGCACAAAACACACACACACACACACACACTCTTTCTTTCTCTCTCTCTCACACACACCGCCACATGTCTCACGCTTTATTAAATGTGCTGGATACTTTTAATTACTTCACTGATCAGAATCGATCACATGCTAATGATAGTACAGAGGAGATAAAATATTTTAAAAAGCAGACTGAACATTATTAAGAGCATTGGGCCAGTAACCGGAAGGTTGCCTGTTCGAATCCCCAAGCCGGCAAGGTGGCAAAATCTGCCGTTCTTCCCTTGAGCAAGGTAGTTAACCCCCAAACAACAACTGCTCCCCGGGCGCTGATGACGTGGATTAGGACAGCCCTCCACACCTCTCTGATTCAGAGGGGTTGGGTTAAATGCGGAAGACACATTTCAGTTGAAGGCATTCAGTTGTGCAGCTGACTAGGTTTCCCCCTTTCCCCTTAAGAAGATTCCTTATCAGTGAAGACTTAAGCCAAAGCTTCTCTTTAGGTACTGTAGTCGTACCAATGTCATTATTACCATTCCATGTCACAGATGGCAATTTGAATCTCTTCCCTCATGGCTCTAGGGGTCAATTGATACTGATTCATGAACTCCAGTTGTACCATGAGCTCTTTATTCTTTGTCTGCGTCCAAATGCCACCCTTTATAGTGCACTACTTTTGACCAGAGTACATATGGCTCTGGTCAGAAGTAGGGCAGTGTAGGCTTACACTGGAATCTCACACTCTCATATGCAGATTTATTCTGTCCATTACTGTAATGATATTGCTGTGTCACTCCCATACAATGAGCTCAGTCCTCGCTCTCCTATAGGATATCCTCACATGTGATAGTGTCTGAAATCCCAACTTTCAGAGTTAACACTCCATTGAGTTTCACACAATGGCTTTCTTGTCACGTTCTGACCTTTATTTCCTTTGTTTTGTCTTTATTTAGTATGGTCAGGGCGTGAGTTGGGGTGGGCAGTCTATGTGTGTTTTTCTATGTTGGGGTTTTGAGTTCAGACTACTATGGTTCTCAATCAGAGGCAGGTGTCGTTAGTTGTCTCTGATTTAAGAATCATACTTAGGTAGCCTGGGTTTCACTTTTGAGTTGTGGGTGTTTGTTTCCGTGTGAGTGTTTGTTGCCACACGGTACTGTTTCGGTTTAGTTTGTTTCACGTTTATTGTTTTGTAGTGTTCAGTTTGTCTTAAAATAAACGTTATGGACACTTACCACGCTGTGCATTGGTCCTCCGATCCTTCTCGATACTCCTACTCAGAAGAGGAGGAAGAATGCCGTTACAGAAACACCCACCACCAGAGGACCAAGCAGCGTGGTAACAGGCAGCAGCAGCAGCAGCAGCAGGAGAGGCACCGATACCTGGAAAGATGGACTTGGGAGGAGCTATTAGACGGCAAAGGACCCTGGGCACAGCCGGGTGAATATTGCTGCCCCAAGGCAGAGTTGGAGGCAACAAAAGCCGAGAGGCGACATTATGAGGAGCTAGCTTGGCAGCGCGGCTGGAAGCCCGAGAGGCAGCCCCAAAAATGTATTGGAGGGGGGCACACGGGGAGTGTGGCGAGTTCAGGTAGGAGACATGAGCCAACTTCCCGTGCTTACCGGAGAGCGAGAGGGACCGGGCAGGCACCGTGTTATGCGGTGGAGCACACGGTGTCCCCGATGCGTGTGCATAGCCCGGTGCGGTACATTCCAACTCCTCGTATCGGCCAGGCTAGAGTGGGCATCGAGCCAGGTGCCATGAAGCCGGCTCTATGCATCTGGTCTCCAGTGCATCTCCGTGGGCCGGCGTACATGGCACCAGCCTTACGCATGGTGTCCCCGGTTCGCCAGCACAGCCCAGCGGGCTATTCCACCTCGCCACACTGGCCTGGCTACAAGGAGCATTCAACCAGGTAAGGTGTGGCAGGCTCGGTGCTCAAGAGCTCCAGTGCGCCTGCACGGTCCGGTCTCTCCGGTGCCACCTCCACGCACCAGCCCTCCGGTGGCAGCCCCCCGCACCAGGCTGTCTCTCCGTCTTCTCCCTACAGGTGCTGCCGCCTGTCCAGTGCTGTCAGAGCCTTCCTCCTCTCCTGAGCCGCCAGAGCCTCCCTCCTCTCCTGAGCCGCCAGAGTCTCCCGTCTGTCCTGAGCCGCCAGAGCCTCCCGTCTGTCCTGAGCCGCCAGAGCCTCCCGTCTGTCCTGAGCCGCCAGAGCCTCCCGTCTGTCCTGAGCCGCCAGAGTCTCCCGTCTGTCCTGAGCCGCCAGAGTCTCCCGTCTGTCCTGAGCCGCCAGAGTCTCCCGTCTGTCCTGAGCCGCCAGAGTCTCCCGTCTGTCCTGAGCCGCCAGAGTCTCCCGTCTGTCCTGAGCCGCCAGAGTCTCCCGTCTGTCCTGAGCCGCCAGAGTCTCCCGTCTGTCCTGAGCCGCCAGAGTCTCCCGTCTGTCCTGAGCCGCCAGAGTCTCCCGTCTGTCCTGAGCCGCCAGAGTCTCCCGTCTGTCCTGAGCCGTCAGCCAGCCAGGAGCTTCCAGAGCCGTCCTTCACTCCGGAGCTGCCGGAGTCTCCCGCCTGTCCGGCGCTGCCGGAATCTCCCGTCCATTCAGGGTCCATTTCTAGGGTCCCCAGTCCGAGGTCGGCGGCGCGGGTCGTGTGTTTAAGAGGCCACAGAGGCGGACAATGAAGCGGAGAAAAACTGTGGTGAAGTGGGGTCCACGTCCCGCGCCAGAGCGGCCCCCGCGGACAGACGCCCACCCAGACCCTCCCCTATAGGTTCAGGTTTTGCAGCCAGAGTCCGTACCTTTGGGAGGGGGGGGGGGGGGGGGGTACTGTCACGTTCTGACCTGTATTTCCTTTGTTTTGTCTTTATTTAGTATGGTCAGGGCGTGAGTTGGGGTGGGCAGTCTATGTGTGTTTTTCTATGTTGGGGTTTTGAGTTCAGACTAGTATGGTTCTCAATCAGAGGCAGGTGTCGTTAGTTGTCTGATTTAAGAATCATACTTAGGTAGCCTGGGTTTCACTTTTGAGTTGTGGGTGTTTGTTTCCGTGTGAGTGTTTGTTGCCACACGGTACTGTTTCGGTTTAGTTTGTTTCACGTTTATTGTTTTGTAGTGTTCAGTTTGTCTTAAAATAAACGTTATGGACACTTACCACGCTGCGCATTGGTCCTCCGATCCTTCTCGATACTCCTACTCAGAAGAGGAGGAAGAATGCCGTTACATTTCTGGGTAATTAAATTGGACTTTGACGAGACTGTGCTGCAGAAAAATCTAGGTTTTAATCAGCCTCACTGTTCACAGAACAGGTCTGATGGTGTCAACTCTGACTCAAAACTAGCTGCAGCTTTAAATGGTGTGAAATGGCTGTTCAACATCACTTTTAGCTGGAAGATTAAAATGTCTGTGCGTGCTCTCCTGTGTTACATTCCTTACTGCTGCTTTGTACATGGTTGTTAGTTACCACTAACCCTTTGTGCTGGTGGAGGGCCCTGTAGGGTGACCATGGTAATATGCAAGTGATTATGTGTGTGTTCCCAGTTACCATCACACAGCATTCAACAGACACATGTCACACACACACCGTGCTGTACATAGCACACTCACACAATACACGGAGAGGGCAGTATGACTTAAACATCCTGTCCTGTGATATGAGATGTGAATGAGACAGATATTTTACCAGGCAAGTCAGTGAATAACAAAACCTTATTTACAATGATGGCCTACCAGGGAACAGTGGGTTAACTGCCTTGTTCAGGGGCAGAACTACAGATTTTTACCTTGTCAGCTCAGGGATTTCGATCCAGTAACCCTTCGGTTACTGGCCGATTACTGGCCCAACGCCCTAACCACTAGGCTACTTGCCGCCCCTGATAAACTAGCATTCAACAGACACACGTCATGCACACACTGATTGCATAACGTTGCTATGACGTTGAGAGAGATAGAGGTAAAGACAGACCTTGCATTGTATTACAGGATCCTAGCAGCATTTAACTGTTTAAGTAGAGTCATTGTACTAAAAAAATCAGAAACATAGGAGACTGTTTGCGGTGGTTGTGGATTACAGTACCGGGTCAAAAACAAGTCATAAATTCTTTCAATTATTTACCTCAGATTTTGCAAAAGTGTTTGAGGTGTTTGACCCAAGTCTGTTTGGACTTCATCTCGGTTAACCTAGAACCAAAATCTTGCGTAGAGAGATTAGTTTGGCCTATAGAATAAAAACGTGAGTTGACTCCGGCCAGGCTGGTAATAATGTTGTGTAGTTTTACTGCTGCTGCTGTGTCCTCTGTATAAAGGCTTGGGGGGATTCCAAATACCCTATTCTCTTCATAGTGCACTACTTTTGATTAGAGCCCTATGGGCCCTGGTCAATAGTATGCACTATAAAGAGAAAAGTTTGCCCTATGAGACGGAGCCTTGGTGTTGTCGTAGAGGGGGGTTGCTGTGGGTTTGTTCAGACTACCTAAAGCCAGCTTTCGTGTGGGAGCCAAAGAGATCAACCAGGATAACTCCAATGTGGGCCAACAACACAGTCACACATTTTTCCACTGTGTGGAACAACACAGTCACACATGTTTCCACTGTGACTGTCATTATGCTGCATGAGGAAGGACTGTACTGCACACACTTAAACCACACAGTGCGTCCTCCAGAGACAAAGATAAGCATAGTGGTGGAAATGAGCAGAGCAAAAAATCCTTCTCAAAATAAGACGTTTAGCCTAGTCACTGAGCGGTTCAGACTACACAACACCTACAGTATGTGGAGCTAAGCTAACTGGGCTGTGGCTGTAGATATGGGGAGCTAGGCTAACTGGGCTGTGGCTGTAGATATGGGGAGCTAGGCTAACTGGGCTGTGGCTGTAGAACTGTGGCTGTTACTATGTCTCAGTCCCTTCCCTCCAGTTCAGTAGAAAGCCACCTTGATAAATGAATCCTGTGTGGATGGAGGGATGGGTTAGGGAGGGAGTGAGGGATGGATGGATAGATACGTACGTCTTGGTTCTCCTGTGTGCTCCTGCCGGCTGACCTGCTTTCCTGCCTGCCTAATCTCTCTCTCTCTGCTGCCTGTTCAGTCCTCCCATCTGGATGGAGCAGGTGTGGTGTGTGTTTGTGTAGCACAAGTGTCTCTCCTCTCTCTCTTCTCTTCTCTCTCTGTATCTCTCTCCACTGACCCCTCCACACGGAGCAAGGGTCATGGAGGCCAGAGGCTTTATTGGTTCAGTGACACAAATCCTCAGCATATCTTCAAGTTTTTTGGCTTGAGATGGAGAGGGAGCGCGAGAGGGGGAGAGAAAGGGAGGGAGAGACAGACTGAGGGAGAGAGAGGATGTGTGTCGTCTGTTTCACTAAACAGTTCATATTAATAGTTGTAAAGTTGTCAACTTGGCCTCATGCAGACCCCTGAATCTAATGTAATGAAATCCAGAGATCCAGAGAAATCCACTGTCACCTTGCCTTTTTGAGTTAACAGGGTGTGTATACTACTAGCAGTGTCTCTGTGAGCCCGGTGCAGTACAGTACAGTATAGCCTAGCAGTGTCTCTGTGAGCCCTGTGCAGTACAGTGCAGTATAGCCTAGCAGTGTCTCTGTGGGCCCTGTGCAGTACAGTGCAGTATAGCCTAGCAGTGTCTCTGTGAGCCCTGTGCAGTACAGTGCAGTATAGCCTAGCAGTGTCTCTGTGAGTCCTGTGCAGTACAGTGCAGTATAGCCTAGCAGTGTCTCTGTGAGCCCTGTGCAGTACAGTATAGCCTAGAAGTGTCTCTGTGAGCCCTGTACAGTACAGTGCAGTATAGCCTAGCAGTGTCTCTGTGAGCCCTTTGCAGTACAGTGCAGTATAGCCTAGCAGTGTCTCTGTGAGTCCTGTGCAGTACAGTGCAGTATAGCCTAGCAGTGTCTCTGTGAGCCCTGTGTTACTTAGTGTTACTGATAAGCTCAGGCTTGCAGGACTAATGAGCAGCGGTATGGACACCATGGATACGGTTGCCGTGCAGGGTGGAACTCACCGGGACGGTTTACTGTGAATGTGGGTCATTAGCAGCCGGGAGCAGAGCGCTAAAAACACACTTCGTATTGTGACAACACACAGAGACAGGACAGTTTGCCCACGTGCCACTCACCACGCAGCCCTCTGCTTGTCGGAGTGGGCACTCCAAACACAGTTCTTTAGTTGCAGTGCCGGCCTGCCAGGGTCTGTGGCTTTGTTTTCTGCCTTCGCTTTTTTTCGTTGCTTCGATTATTTTTCCATCTCCTTTGTTTTTTCTGTGTGTTGAGGTGGGATGGCAGACAGACAGATGATGATTAACAGAGAGAAGAAAGCCTGCTGATGAGAGATAGGCTAGCTGCCTATACAAACACTCCAGGGCCTAGGGCTGAGCCTGCCTGTCCTGAACACACCATTCCTCTTCATAGCGCTCTGCTATCTGCTCCGTGGGGCTTGCTTGTCTGTCTGTCTGTCTGTCTGTCTGTCTGTCTGTCTGTCTGTCTGTCTGTCTGTCTGTCTGTCTGTCTGTCTGTCTGTCTGTCTGTCTGTCTGTCTGTCTGTCTGTCTGTCTGTCTGTGAGGTATTGCGATGTGAGCAGACAGAGAAGAAGGACTCCCCATCTCCTCAGCTTTCCAGTATCATCATCACCTTCACGTCTCAACTCGTCAGGAAGTAGCCTACTTCTACTTTCCTCCAGTGACTGAAAGCCGGTTTATTTATACTCAACTCTTACCCACTCTCTCCTCCCTTTCCCTTCTTCTTTCTCCTTCTCTTTTTTGACCCTCAAGTTCACCTTGTGTGATGGTGCCAGGACCCCTCTTTCTCCCTCTCTCTTCCTCTCTCTCCCTCTACCTCTCTATCTGTCTCTCTTTCTCTCTGGCTCAGGGTTTCACACAATAGGATGACCCCTAATCATCCCATTGATCTAGGTCTCCCTCTCCCTCTCCGTCTCACCATCCTCTCCCTGTGTGGGTCTGTGTGTGACAGCCACAGTGGAGACCCAGACATAAGCTTAGCCCGGTCCAAAAACAGAATGCTGGGGTTCAAGGACCAGGTCAGGTCCAGAGTCATAGAAACTTTATCCTAAGTGCTGTACAAAATGAGAATGTTTGAGGCTGTAGTTTCAGGTCCTTAACTCCACCCCCCATGTATTAATAAGGGTAATATGGATAATATGGTCATGTTTGAATCTTCCCAGTCCCTCACTCCCGCATGCAGGCCCTCTGTGGCCTACACTGCTCTACTGTCAATGACAGTCAATAGGGCATGTGAGCCGATGAGCGAGAACAGGGCATGTGAGCCGATGAGCGAGAACAGGGCATGTGAGCCGATGAGAGAGAACAGGGCATGGTTCAGTGGCTGCAGTGGGCGGTTTAGCTTCTATCATCTCTCTTTCTATTTCCTCTTCTTGTCATGATACTCTGTCTGTTCAGTCTGTCTGCCCCCTAGAGCTGATTGTTTCTGTCTTTCCAGATCCAAACCCAGCCAGGCCCCCCGACACAATCAATTTCCTCCCTCCTTTTAGCAAAAACAGAGGAAATTACAGTCTTTCTTTTTCTCCTCCCTCCCTCCCATACTATATTTCTGTAAATAGAGCCCGTCTGATGTGCCGTCAGTGTTGTCCTTGTTCTCTGATTTTAATTATAGTCCCTGACACGTCAGACTGTGACACATGGGGAGAGTGAGGCTGTCTGGCAGATGGGTGGCTGGTGATAGTGTCTCTCTAATATTACCCTCGCCTCTTTCCTCATCTCTCTGCTCTCAGCTCCTCTCTCCTTGTCTCCTCACCCCTCCTCTCAGAGAGCTTGCCCAAAGAGTGTCATCACTTCACCTCTCTAATAAAAATGCCCTTAAATAGGGTTGTGCCACTGTCACGATCGTTGTAGTGAGGCGACCAAAGCGCAAAGCGTGATGTGAATACATATTTTTAATGAAAGACGAAAAAACACGAAGTACACTAAACAAACAAACAAAGTATCAAAACGAACGTGACCGCTATAAATACTGAGTGAAAACATGCAACATCACATAGACAATAACCCACAAAATACCCAAAGCAGATGGCTGCCTAAATATGGTTCCCAAACAATGATAAACAGCTGCCTCTAATTGAGAACCAATCTAGGCAACCATAAACATACATAAATACCTAGATGGTAAACACCTAGATGGTAAACAATCTAGGCAACCATAAACATACATAAACACCTAGATGGTAAACAACCCCATAAACCTACAAAACCCCTAGACAGTACAAAACACATACATCACCCATGTCACACCCTAACCTAACCAAAATATATAAAGAAAACAAAGAATACTCAGGTCAGGGCGTGACAGCCACAAACAGATTATAGATTATAAACTGGGTGGTTCGAGCCCTGAATGCTGATTGGCTGACAGCCGTGGTATACCGTATACCATGGGTATGACAAAACCGTGGTCAGACCGTATACCATGGGTATGACAAAACATTTATTTTTACTGCTCTAATTACATTGGTAACCAGTTTATAATAGCAATAAGGCACCTCTGGGGTTTGTGGTATATGGCCAATAATCCATGGCTAAGGGCTGTATCCAGGCACTTTGCATTGTGTAGTGCATAAGAACAGCCCATAGCTGTGGTATATTGAAAATATATATTGAAAATATACCACACCCCCTCGGGCCTTATTGCTTAATTAGACAATGGTTCACTGGACTCTTTATGGATATCACGTCTTTCTCTGTAACTAGAGTAGCTAAAACTTTGTGTGTGGTGACAGCCCAGTGCATTACTTCCTGACTGTGATGTAGCAGTCAGGCCCGCTGGCAGGGTTAACCTGGCCCCTAAATTTACACTCTACACTGACTATACAAAACATTAACAACACCTGCTCTTTCCGTGTCATAGACTGACCAGGTGAATCCAGGTGAAATCTATGATCCCTTATTGATGTCACTTAAATCCACTTTAATCAGTGTAGATGAAGGGGAGGAGACAGGCTAAGAAGGATTTTAAAGCCATGAGACAATTGTGACATGGATTATGTATGTGTGCCATTCAGAGGGTGAAGGGGAGGACAAAAGACTGAAGTTCCTTTGAAAGGGATATGATAGTAGGTGCCAGATGCACCGGTTTGTGTCAAGAACTGCAACGCTGCTGGGTTTTTCACACTCAACAGTTTCCCGTGTGTATCAAGAATGATCCACCATGCAAAGGACATCCAGCCAACTTGAAACAACTGTGGGAAGCATTGGAGTCAACAAACGCTGGACGATATGGCCAAAATATCAAATCACAGTATGAAAAAAAAGGACGATATTTGATGGTATTGGATGTTTTTGAATAATAAAATCTCTAAACTTGCTGTATGAGTAGTGTGGCCCTAGAGTAGCAACACATACATTCTAAGTGATTTTAATGAGTCTTTCTCCATTCTGATTGTTTAACACTGTTCAATTCAACTTCAACTGATAATCATTTCAGCATTTTCATCAGCTCAACATTAGGAAGGTGTTCCTAATGTTTAGTATACTCAGTGTATAATCTCTTTCTATCTATTTCTCTCTCTACTCATTCTATTTCTCTTTATTTTGCTTTCTGTTTCACTCTCTCTCTCTATCTCTGTCTATACTTTCTATACTTTTCTCTATCTCAGTCTATACTTTTAGCAGTAATCATACAACATTCATGTCTGTCTGTGTAATAATGTCCCAACCAGTCAGCCGGTCTACCCACCCACAGGAACTTTATGTACCACAGAGATTATCATGCTAAAGCTACGGTGACATTATCATCACCAGCAGCACCATGGAGGTCCCAGGGACCAGGTATGCTAGCTCTGCTCAGCCCAGATCCCCCCCTCCATAGCCAGGCAGAGATTCTTCGGCCCCCTGCTCTCTCCTGGGGCTCCAGCCCTCAGAATCAATCATTGATGTGGCAGAGAGAGTGCAGGACAGGGGACTGGGGAGTGGAGAACAGCTCCTTGATGGAAGACTCCAGGCTGCATGGCAGCACTGGCTTTTAGAAGGCTTTTTAGGCTGCTGGTGATAAATATGGAAAAGTCCATATTTTAGGCTGCTGTCACTATGTATTTGCTGAGGTTTGAAAATAATCCACAGCGCATTGTACGATTAGGACAACATTGTCCCTGTTCACTATCATCATAAAATCCTGTCGTTTGAAGGTTTTTGTTAAAAAAAAAGAACATAACCTAGTCTCATCATGCAATAAACTGATGGTTAAATGGCTGACTGTGTGTTGCGTCATCTTTGTTGTCATAGTCAGGTTGGTTGTCTCTGCTTGGCTGTCCTGTCCAGCGTGTTAGTCTGGTGAGTGATTATGGGTACTACCTACATCACAAGGATGGAGACATTTTGACAAGATTGTTTTGGTGCTCATGACTAGCTGTTGTTTACCATAGGCAATTCTATTTCTGCATTTTATTTTAAGACTGTAACAGCCCATGAGAAAGGGGGTTCTCCTTTGCCTGAGATGTGTGTTACAACAAATGTCATACCATTTAGGAGCTAGATGTAGTGATTGTCCCTTCACACCATAGTCAACAGACAAGGATGGGAAAGCCGGACTGGGGCCCTGGAGGACTGGAGCTCTTCTCCACTCCTGTGTGTGTGTGTGTGTGTGTGTGTGTGTGTGTGTGTGTGTGGCCCTGCTGACATACAAGTCAAATTGAATCAAATGTTATTTGTCACACTTCGTAAACAACAGGTGTAGACTAACAATGAAATGCTTACTTATGGTTCCTTTTCCAACAATGCAGAGTAAAGAGAAAAAAAGATCAAATAAATAAATAATTGAAATAGTGACAATAGCGCTGTACGGCTGTGAGAGAGGAAGGAAGTTCTCAGGCAAGGCCCCACGCACCATCCCATTTAGAGCTAGCCTGCCGATCCATAAAATGATAATGTAATACATACATGGGATTTAATAAGATCGAGGCTGGGGGCTAGATGGGATAGATGCTGACGCAGGCCTTTGGTTTGGCTTATAGGATATCCTGAGTTAAGGAAGGTGTTCCTAATTTGAACAGAGCATGATGTACCTAATGCTATTTGTTGCTGCTCCTCCTCTCATCTCCTCCTCTACTCCCCATATCTCCTCCTCTACTCCCCATCTCCTCCTCTACCCCCATCTCCTCTACTCCTCTCATCTCCTCCTCTACTCCCCATCTCCTCCTCTACTCCCCATCTCCTCCTCTCATCTCCTCCTCTACTTCCCATCTCCTCCTCATCTCCATCTCCTCCTCTACTCCCCATCTCCTACTCTCATCTCCTCCTCTCATCTCCTCCTCTACCCCATCTCCTCTACTCCTCTCATCTCCTCCTCTACTCCCCATTTCCTCCTCTACTCCCCATCTCCTCCTCTCATCTCCTCCTCTACTCCCCATCTCCTCCTCTACCCCATCTTCTCTACTCCTCTCATCTCCTCCTCTACTCCCATCTCATCCTCTACTCCCCATCTCCTACTCTCATCTCCTCCTCTACTTCCCATCTCCTCCTCTCATCTCCATCTCCTCCTCTCATCTCCATCTCCTCCTCTACTCCCATCTCCTACTCTCATCTCCTCCTCTCATCTCCTCCTCTACCCCCATCTCCTCTACTCCTCTCATCTCCTCCTCTACTCCCCATTTCCTCCTCTACTCCCCATCTCCTACTCTCATCTCCTCCTCTCATCTCCTCCTCTACTTCCCATCTCCTCCTCTCATCTCCATCTCCTCCTCTCATCTCCTCCTCTACCTCCATCTCCTCTACTCCTCTCCTCCTCTCATCTCCTCCTCTACTCCCCATCTCCTCCTCTACTTCTCATCTCCTCCTCTACTCCTCATCTCCTCCTCTCATCTCCTCCTCATCTCCTCCTCTACCCCCATCTCCTCCTCTACTTCTCATCTCCTCCTCTACTCCCCATCTCCTCTACTCCTCTCCTCCTCTCATCTCCTCCTCTACTCCCCATCTCCTCCTCTACTTCTCATCTCCTCCTCTACTCCTCATCTCCTCCTCTCATCTCCTCCTCTCATCTCCTCCTCTACCCCCATCTCCTCCTCTACTTCTCATCTCCCCCTCTACTCCCCATCTCCTCTACTCTCCATCTCCTCTCATCTCCCCCTCTATCCCCCCATCTCCTCCTCTCCTCACCAACTCCTTCTCTCCTTATCTGATTGTTGCTAATGGTGCTGGCCTCTCTCCTCTTCCCGTGGGACTGACTGACTGGGAGAACATTGGCTTGAGGATATTTTTTACTTTCCACTCTTTGTTTTCTGTTCTGTTCCTTTACTTGTATTTTCCCAAATATGATATTGAGATCAATGTTTTAGTAACCTCGACTAAGCATGTGTGTAAAAGAGGGGACAGGGGGATCTTCCTCATTACCGTTCTATATGGGCTCTATCAGACTGGCGTGTGAATGTCATCACCGTTAAGGCCATGCATACCAACTCTGTCTTTTATAGCCTGCCATGATTTCATGACTTTATTATCATGTTGATTATCTTGACTATGTACCGTGACTTTGGGTGTCTTGAAAACCCACTGACTGTCAAACTGTCACCTCATGTTATTGCTCTGATGATGTCACTAACTCTAGTCTGTTTATCAAGATAAAGGTTCCACTTCAGCTCTCCTCCATCCCTCCATAGTCATTCCTTCAATTAAATGTCCCTCTCTCTCAACATTCACTTATAATTAAATGTAATTCCAGACAATTAAACAACACCGTGATCAGACAATGTATGTTTTCTATATGCAGCATGACACAAGATCAGAGCCCTGAAATTGAATAACCCAGAGAAAAGATGTAGACTAGCTGCCAAGGCTATGTTATGTTGTGCAACCTTTCTCTGCAGGAGAGGAGAGAATTCTACCAACAGTCTGCTCTCTCTCCCTCTCACCCTCTCTCGTTCTCTCTCACCGTCTCTCTCTCACTCTCTCACACACACACACACACACACACACACACACACACACACACACACACACACACACACACACACACACACACACACACAGAAACAGATGTTGAAACAAGATGAACATGATTACCAGTACAATTGAGCGCATTATTTCCCTTCCCAGACAGCAGGCTTTCTGACAGTTACTGTCTACTGCGTGGTAGCTGGCTTGTAGGTCTATACAGTTCATGCCAGTGGATTATCTTCAGATCTGTACATCTAGCTGTACCCCCTGCAGAGTTGAATTAGGCTTGATGTAGGTTGTTGCCTGTAGGAGTACTGGGCTCTGTGTGTGTTGGTGTAAGACGTTTGAGTTGCTGTTCTCTGGCAGTTGGTCCTGGATCTAGCCCTGGCCTGCTCTGTGTTGATGTGGTCATTGGTTAATATGCAGCTGCTCCCCTCCTGTGGCCATGGTTTACAGTAAATAACCCAGAGACACAGAGAGGACACACATACACACACACACCCACGCTGGCACACACACAAATACACACAGACACCCATGCTGGCACACACACACACATTTACACACACACACACACACACGGTGGCACACACACACCCACACAGGCACACACACGCACACACACAAAGGACAGTCATTAGATAGGAGTGTTACCTTTAACACCAAGCAAGCAGCCGTGTTGGGTTTGTATTACACTGCATGTGGTCAGACAGATACAGTGCCTTGCGAAAGTATTCGGCCCCCTTGAACTTTGCGACCTTTTGCCACATTTCAGGCTTCAAACATAAAGATATAAAACTGTATTTTTTTGTGAAGAATCAACAACAAGTGGGACACAATCATGAAGTGGAACGACATTTATTGGATATTTCAAACTTTTTTAACAAATCAAAAACGGAAAAATTGGGCGTGCAAAATTATTCGGCCCCCTTAAGTTAATACTTTGTAGCGCCACCTTTTGCTGCGATTACAGCTGTAAGTCGCTTGGGGTATGTCTCTATCAGTTTTGCACATCGAGAGACTGAATTTTTTCCCATTCCTCCTTGCAAAACAGCTCGAGCTCAGTGAGGTTGGATGGAGAGCATTTGTGAACAGCAGTTTTCAGTTCTTTCCACAGATTCTCGATTGGATTCAGGTCTGGACTTTGACTTGGCCATTCTAACACCTGGATATGTTAATTTTTGAACCATTCCATTGTAGATTTTGCTTTATGTTTTGGATCATTGTCTTGTTGGAAGACAAATCTCCGTTCCAGTCTCAGGTCTTTTGCAGACTCCATCAGGTTTTCTTCCAGAATGGTCCTGTATTTGGCTCCATCCATCTTCCCATCAATTTTAACCATCTTCCCTGTCCCTGCTGAAGAAAAGCAGGCCCAAACCATGATGCTGCCACCACTATGTTTGACAGTGGGGATGGTGTGTTCAGCTGTGTTGCTTTTACGCCAAACATAACGTTTTGCATTGTTGCCAAAAAGTTCAATTTTGGTTTCATCTGACCAGAGCACCTTCTTCCACATGTTTGGTGTGTCTCCCAGGTGGCTTGTGGCAAACTTTAAACAACACTTTTTATGGATATCTTTAAGAAATGGCTTTCTTCTTGCCACTCTTCCAAAAAGGCCAGATTTGTGCAATATACGACTGATTGTTGTCCTATGGACAGAGTCTCCCACCTCAGCTGTAGATCTCTGCAGTTCATCCAGAGTGATCATGGGCCTCTTGGCTGCATCTCTGATCAGTCTTCTCCTTGTATGAGCTGAAAGTTTAGAGGGACGGCCAGGTCTTGGTAGATTTGCCGTGGTCTGATACTCCTTCCATTTCAATATTATCGCTTGCACAGTGCTCCTTGGGATGTTTAAAGCTTGGGAAATCTTTTTGTATCCAAATCCGGCTTTAAACTTCTTCACAACAGTATCTCGGACCTGCCTGGTGTGTTCCTTGTTCTTCATGATGCTCTCTGTGCTTTTAACGGACCTCTGAGACTATCACAGTGCAGGTGCATTTATACGGAGACTTGATTACACACAGGTGGATTGTATTTATCATCATTAGTCATTTAGGTCAACATTGGATCATTCAGAGATCCTCACTGAACTTCTGGAGAGAGTTTGCTGCACTGAAAGTAAAGGGGCTGAATAATTTTGCACGCCCAATGTTTCAGTTTTTGATTTGTTAAAAAAGTTTGAAATATCCAATAAATGTCATTCCACTTCATGATTGTGTCCCACTTGTTGTTGATTCTTCACAAAAAAATACAGTTTTATATCTTTATGTTTGAAGCCTGAAATGTGGCAAAAGGTCGCAAAGTTCAAGGGGGCCGAATACTTTCGCAAGGCACTGTAGATAGCTTCTCTTGTGAAGGCTGGAGATGTCAGGTGAACAGTCATACAAACTAAACACGTAGTATGTGACGGTCGGCATCACCTTTAGATGATCTGTATTGACTCAGTACACCCAGAGTCCAGACTGGCTGGACCTACAGCTGGCCAGACAGGCCATACTGTGCCACTGTGCTCCATTCTGTCCTATAGGCCTAGTTGGCAGACATACCATGCTAGCACACCTCCCTACTCTGTGTGCCCTATAGTGAGCACTGGGCAGACACAGAGACGGTCACAGCTGTCCTTCTCCTCATCATAGTCTGCCCCGTCTGCTAGTCTGCTTTGCCAGAGCCAGAGCAGAGGGTGTCAGCTTGGTGTCTAAATGGAGGGAGGGAAGAGGAGGTGAGCAAAGGAGAGATGGTTAACCCCCTCAGTTAGTCAGCTTATGCTGTTGTGTAGTAGTTCAGCTTTGAATTTCCCACCTTATCTCCTCTTATCTCTTCTAGTCCCTGCTGGAAGTGGGACACTCCTCTCCTCCTCTCCAATATCCTCTCCACAGAAATGGTTTAGCATTTAGTACAGCCAATATCTACACACACACACACACACACACACACACACACACACGTGTCTGTTTGTATGCAAGCACACCAGGATGAGGCATATATTCTGTGGAGGCATTTTCCAGGAAATGATTCTGAAAATACCCGGACGCACACACAAACACACATTGGTGTCTGAAGTGGGATGGCGCCCGTGAAGAGGAGTGTACATGTGATGTGAGAGACTTGATAAAGAGAAGTGTGGGGACACGCTCTCCCGAAGGAAAGGGGGTAATGTAGCAAGCTTAACCCAACACCTTGCAACCTTGTCAAGAGGTTCGGACCGAGTCCCAGACGGGGCTACCCCCTGAAATTGTCTACAGTATTGTCTTCAGATCTGTAGACGTAACTGTACCCCCTGCAGAGTTGAGTTGGGCTAGAGATTGATTGTTGCATGTAGGAGTGCAGGGCCTACAGGGGTGTGTGTTGTGACGGAGTATTTCCAGATTCATTTCCTGGAAAGTGCATCCTGATAATACATCAGTCATCCTGGTGTGTGTCCATAGCTGGGGTTCCATCCAATTGGAGACGGATTTTCATGTGAATATTCTAAAATCTGCATTAAAAACAATATGTGCATGTTCCCGCCACTTTTTGTGGACAAAAGGCTGCGTGATGACGAAGCAGTTAAGTTCCCATGTACCAATTAAAAGCTGTGGGTTTCAATCACAACTACAGATGGTTTTGTCACACAAACATGCACAATCTAGTTTTGCTTCAGGCTCTCTGTCTAGACAAGACTTGGCTGATAAAGTGGGCGGGGGGGTTATATGATTAGATATGGATAAGAGCGAGATCATTTGATGAAATAATTGGCAGCCAAGCACTGATCATTATGTCAACAGCATTCAAATAATAGCCTATTGGAAATGTGCATGATCACCATGCACTTAACCACCATGTGAAGTTCATCGTAACTTATTTCATCTGCTTATGAACTTGAAATGCTTTTTCACGTTGTGACGGTGGGCGCATATCTTGCCGCGATTCCGAGTTTATAGTCTATGTGATGATTAATATATCAATGTTTGCACATAAAGGCCTCTCCAATGCCATTTCTCGCATAATTCATTTTACCGACACAAGATCCCACCTTGTGGAACAAACAAATGGTCTGTCCGACTGTATCAAATTGTACTGACATTACTGTCGTTTTTATGCGTTAGGTAATTCTTCTGCATGCGATGGTAAGATGGAAACCTGGTTAATGTGCCTGTGGGTCTGTTTGCATGCACACATCAGGATGACTCATATATTATATGGATGTATTTTACAGGAAATAATCTGTAAATACACATGCATACACACACACTGTGTACACTATAGTGAGCTGCAGGATATAATGGGTGTGATAAGCAGAGGGGAACGGGCCTTGAGGTGAGAACCTGTTGGCCACTGGCTGAATAATCTCTTAATCCCAGGAGCCTTGTAGACCAGGGTGACAGACTCGATCAGTCCGGACACACACACACACACACACACACACACACACACACACATACTGTACTAGAGGTCGACCGATTATGATTTTTCAACGCCAATACCGATTACGTTTATTGGAGGACCAAAAAAAGCTTTTTAAAATAAGATTTTTAAAATTCTTTATTTGTAATAATGACAATTACAACAATACTGAATGAACACTTATTTTAACTTAATATAATACATCAATAAAATCAATTTAGCCTCAAATAAATAATGAAACATGTTCAATTTGGTTTAAATAATGCAAAAACAAAGTGTTGGAGAAGAAAGTAAAAGTGCAATATGTGCCAGGTAAAAAAGCTAACGTTTAAGTTCCTTGCTCAGAACATGAGAACATATGAAAGCTGGTGGTTCCTTTTATCATGAGACTTCAATATTCCAAGGTAAGAAGTTTTAGGTTGTATAGTAGTATTTATATAGTATAGTATTTATAAGACTATTTCTCTCTATACCATTTGTATTTCATATACCTTTGACTATTGGATGTTCTTATAGGCACTTTCGTATTGCCAGTGTAACAGTGTAGCTTCCGTCCCTCTCCTCGCCCCTACCAGGGCTCGAACCAGAAACACATTGACAACAGCCACCCACGAAGCATCGTTAACCATCGCTCCACAAAAGCCGCGGCCCTTGCAGAGCAAGGGGAACAACTACTCCAAGTCTCAGAGCGAGTGACGTTTGAAACGCTATTAGCGCGCACCCCGCTAACTAGCTAGCCATTTCACACCAGTTACACCAGCCTAATCTCGGGAGTTGATAGGCTTGAAGTCATAAACTACGCAAGTGCTGCTGGCAAAACGCACGAAAGTGCTGTTTGAATGAATGCTTACGAGCCTGCTGCTGTCTACCACCACTCAGTCAGACTGCTCTATCAAATATCAAATCATAGACTTAATTATAAATCTAAATATTGCTGTTACATTGTACAACCTTCAATGTTATGTCATAATTACATAAAATTCTGGCAAATTAGTTCGCAACAAGCCAGGCGGCCCAAACTGTTGCATATACCCTGACTCTGCGTGCAATGAACGCAAGAGAAGTGACACAATTTCACCTGGTGGAATGTTATTAATAGTTATCATTTCATCATTAATGAAGATCATTTCTAAAAACCAGACGGAAATCCGGTGTTTCTATGTCAAATATGTTCTTTTTCAGTCTTCTGTGATGTACAGTATATAAAGTGTAATATTGGGATGCAAATTCACAAGTTAATACACTTCAACTCTATATCTGACATGGTACAGCTGTCTTATTCTTTACCATAACCATGTGTGTGAGGTGTATACTTTTGTTTCAAAGTAGAATTGTTTAAGACTACCAAGAAACACTCTGTGTTACCCTGATTTAGCACACTGAAGTAAAAGGCTCATGCAACTTTGTGTGTTTGTACAGTATGTGTGTGTGTGTGTTTGTAGTATGTGTGTGTGTTTGTGTGTGTGTGTGTGTGTGTGTGTAGTATGTGTTTGTGTGTTTGTAGTATGTGTGTGTGTTTGTAGTATGTGTGTGTGTATGTAGTGTATGTGTCTGTGTGTGTGTGTGTGTGTGTGTGCTAGAGGTCGACCGATTAATCGGAATGGCCTATTAATTTGGGCCGATTTTAATAACAATCAGAAATCGGTATTTTTGGACACCGATTTGGCCGTTTTTTGTTTGTTTTTGTTTTTTTACACCTTTATTTTACCTTTATTTAACTAGGCAAGTCAATTAAGTACACATTCTTATTTTCAATGACGGCCTAGGAACAGTGGGTTAACTGCCTCGTTCAGGGGTAGTCCAAAATCAAATCAAATTTTATTTGTCACATACACATGGTTAGCAGATGTTAATGGGAGTGTAGCGAAATGCTTGTGCTTCAAGTTCCGACAATGCAGTAATAACCAACAAGTAATCTAACTAACAATTCCAAAACTACTGTCTTGTACACAGTGTAAGGGGATAAAGAATATGTACATAAGGATATATGAATGAGTGATGGTACAGAGCAGCATAGGCAAGATACAGTAGATGGTATCGAGTACAGTATATACATATGAGATGAGTATGTAAACAAAGTGGCATAGTTAAAGTGGCTAGTGATACATGTATTACATAAGGATACAGTCGATGATATAGAGTACAGTATATACGTATGCATATGAGATGAATAATGTAGGGTAAGTAACATTATATAAGGTAGCATTGTTTAAAGTGGCTAGTGATATATTTACATCATTTCCCATCAATTCCCATTATTAAAGTGGCTGGAGTTGAGTCAGTGTCAGTGTGTTGGCAGCAGCCGCTCAATGTTAGTGGTGGCTGTTTAACAGTCTGATGGCCTTGAGATAGAAGCTGTTTTTCAGTCTCTCGGTCCCAGCTTTGATGCACCTGTACTGACCTCGCCTTCTGGATGATAGCGGGGTGAACAGGCAGTGGCTCGGGTGGTTGATGTCCTTTATGATCTTTATGGCCTTCCTGTGACATCGGGTGGTGTAGGTGTCCTGGAGGGCAGGTAGTTTGCCCCCGGTGATGCGTTGTGCAGACCTCACTACCCTCTGGAGAGCCTTACGGTTGAGGGCGGAGCAGTTGCCGTACCAGGCGGTGATACAGCCCGCCAGGATGCTCTCGATTGTGCATCTGTAGAAGTTTGTGAGTGCTTTTGGTGACAAGCCAAATTTCTTCAGCCTCCTGAGGTTGAAGAGGCGCTGCTGCGCCTTCTTCACAATGCTGTCTGTGTGAGTGGACCAATTCAGTTTGTCTGTGATGTGTATGCCGAGGAACTTAAAACTTGCTACCCTCTCCACTACTGTTCCATCGATGTGGATAGGGGGGTGTTCTCTCTGCTGTTTCCTGAAGTCCACAATCATCTCCTTAGTTTTGTTGACGTTGAGTGTAAGGTTATTTTCCTGACACCACACTCTGAGGGCCCTCACCTCCTCCCTGTAGGCCGTCTCGTCGTTGTTGGTAATCAAGCCTACCACTGTTGTGTCGTCCGCAAACTTGATGATTGAGTTGGAGGCGTGCGTGGCCACGCAGTCGTGGGTGAACAGGGAGTACAGGAGAGGGCTCAGAACGCACCCTTGTGGGGCCCCAGTGTTGAGGATCAGCGGGGAGGAGATGTTGTTGCCTACCCTCACCACCTGGGGGCGGCCCGTCAGGAAGTCCAGTACCCAGTTGCACAGGGCGGGGTCGAGACCCAGGGTCTCGAGCTTGATGACGAGCTTGGAGGGTACTATGGTGTTGAATGCCGAGCTGTAGTCAATGAACAGCATTCTCAAATAGGTATTCCTCTTGTCCAGATGGGTCCAACGCTCTAACCACCTGCCACTCATTGCACTCCACGAGGAGACTGCCTGAGCTTTTGGTCATTGGCAGCAGGAAAGGGCTGTTATCAGTTCGGACTAGCTGGACTCGAGGGATGGATGGTGAGCAGGTGTTAATATTGATGCAATAATGTCACACACTCACATACATACATACACACACACTCACACACTCACACATACACACACTCACGCATACACATACACACTCACTCACATACATACATACATACACACACACTCACATACATACACACACACACACACACACACACACACACACACACACACACACTCACACATACACATTCTCACGCATATATACACACATACACACATACATACATACAGTGAGGGAAAAAGTATTTGATCCCCTGCTGATTTTGTACGTTTGCCCCCTGACAAAGAAATGATCAGTCTAGAATTTTAAGGTAGGTTTATTTGAATAGTGAGCGACAGAATAACAACAAAAAAATCCAGAAAAACGCATGTCAAAAATGTTATAAATTGATTTGCATTTAAATTTTAAGTATTTGACCCCTCTGCAAAACATGACTTAGTACTTGGTGGCAAAACCCTCGTTGGCAATCACAGAGGTCAGACGTTTCTTGTAGTTGTCCTGTCCCCTTTGCAGAAAAACACCCCCAAAAGCATAATGTTTCCACCTCCATGTTTGACGGTGGGGATTGTGTTCTTGGGGTCATAGGCAGCATTCCTCCTCCTTCAAACACAGCGAGTTGAGTTGAAGCCAAAGAGCTCCATTTTGGTCTCATCTGACCACAACACTTTCACCCAGTTGTCCTCTGAATCATTCAGATGTTCATTGGCAAACTTCAGAAGGGCATGTATATGCACTATCTTGAGCAGGGGGACCTTGCAGGCGCTGCAGGATTTCAGTCCTTCACGGCGTAGTGTGTTACCAATTGTTTTCTTGGTGACTATGGTCCCAGCTGCCTTGAGATCATTGACATGATCCTCCCGTGTAGTTCTGGGCTGATTCCTCACCGTTCTCATGATCATTGCAACTCTACGAGGTGAGATCTTGCATGGAGCCCCAGGCTGAGGGAGATTGACAGTTCTTTTGTGTTTCTTCCATTTGCTAATAATCGCACCAACTGTTGTCACCTTCTCACCAAGCTGCTTGGCGATGGTCTTGTAGCCCATTCCAGCCTTGTGTAGGTCTTCAATCTTGTCCCTGACATCCTTGGAGAGCTCTTTGGTCTTGGCCATGGTGGAGAGTTTAGAATCTGATGGATTGATTGCTTCTGTGGACAGGTGTCTTTTATACAGGTAACAAACTGAGATTAGGAGCACTCCCTTTAAGAGTGTGCTCCTAATCTCAGTTCGTTACCTGTATAAAATACACCTGGGAGCCAGAAATCTTTCTGATTGAGAGGGGGTCAAATACTTATTTCCCTCATTAAAATGCGAATCAATTTATAACATTTTTGACATGTGTTTTTATGGATTTTTTTGTTGTTATTCTGTCTCTCACTGTTCAAATAAAACTACCATTAAAATTATAGACTGATCATTTCTTTGTCAGTGGGCAAACGTACAAAATCAGCAGGGGATCAAATACTTTTTTCCCTCACTGTACATACATACACACACTCACACACACTCACTCACATACATACACACACACTCACACACACACTCACACAGACATACACTCACTCACTCACTCACATACATACATACATACATACACACACATACACACACACACTCCCTCCCTCTGTGCCCACCCGAGGTGGTTGCCATAAACCCAGCTGCTAGTCCAGTCAAATGATAGATACCTCCTATACTACCCCTATCATTCCTACACTAACACACATGTTATCATACCACATCATCGATAACAACATTAAACCCTGTCTGTCAGTCTGTTTGGCTGTCTAGTTGTGTTAACTGCTTAGTGCAGAGTTACCAAACACGATCATTAATAATCTCAGTTTAAAGGGCGTCTCTGCAATCTGCTGCATCATAGTGATAATGTCAAGACAAGCTTTGCAATCAGTGTTAAATATCACCTCATTTTATCATCTTTGCTGTTAATATCACAGGGAGATTATTGAGTGTGACTCATAGAGTGTAATTACAGGAGAATGTAATAGGGAGAATTCAGTTTGTAATGTCAGAGAGAGAATGTCGTGATGGCTGGGCGGAGGGGTTCGGGTGTGTGATGCTGTGTTATGGTAACAATATACGTAGGTACTTAATGATTTCCCTTTACAGAATTAGATTTCATATTTACCACTTGGTCTTCCTTTCCTCCTCCCTTCTCCCTCCATGCAGGCTTCATGTGCCCTGTCTGCTCCAAGTTTGTCTCCACGGATGAGATGGATCTACACATCGTCATGTGCTTGACCAAACCCAGAGTGACTTATAACGGTAAGACTGCTTACTTTACTCCCCTACCCCTAGACTGTTCTCCTTTGCTGAACGGGTGCTTGTGAAGGGGAAGGGCTTAGTGTGTGTGGCCAGACAAGACGTTGCCGTGGCTGTCTGTGAGTTAATTGACAAGCTAATTTATTGCAACATGGTTGCTGTCAGACAGTGTCTGAATGAGCTGCCTGATGTTTGGCAGTTACAATACCACTCCTCCTCCCCTTCAGTGACTAATGTGACTAGTGTCACGGCAGGTGTTAGCTCTGTGTCTGTGTAATCATAATGGCAAGACAAAGTGTTTTATGGCAGATCTGTTACAGAGGGGACTGTCACTGTCACCTGACTCCCTGGTCTGTCCAATACTGTCTGCCTAAATTGATCAAAATAACTCTCTCCTCTCTCTGCAGTTCAATTCAAACACAAACTCTCTATCTTTATCTTTCATTTGTCTCCCATTGTGTTGCCGCTTTAATGCCTTAATCAGCCTTTGCACGTTTTCAGTCATTGTCAGTCTATATAAACACCCAGTGGAATTACTATGGTGCCAACACACAGCCAAGTACATCATAACAGGCTGGGTAGGGGCTCAGTGGAAGAACAAGTCCTATTACTATGGTTATGAGTGATCTAGTCCATAAATAATTGTAATCTAAGGTTCCTAATCAATTGCATCTCCCCCTGGTTTCTTAATCTCTTTCTGATGACTGGTACAATAGATTTATGGGCCTTCTCTTCATAAACAAACTGAACAGGTCTCAAGTCTTAAGTGGACAGTGTTTATGTGAATGACAGTGAAAACATGTAATGTATTTGATACTGTAATCTCTGCAGGGGAGATGTAAACTAGGATACAGCAGTGAGAGGGGAAAGTTGGAGCCCCCTAGCTTACTTTTAGCCCTGTTTACATTCCTGGTTGAGAAGAAGCAGAGTTCCCCACACACACACACACACACACACATGTAATTTTTTTACAAAAAAAATATTTTACCTTTTATTTTGCTAGGCATGTCAGTTAAGAACTAATTCTTATTTTCAAGGACGGCCTAGGAACAGTGGGTTAACTACCTGTTCTGGGGCAGACTGACAGATTTGTACCTTGTCAGCTCGGGAATTTGAACTTGCAACCTTCCGGTTACTAGTCCAACGCTCTAACCACTAGGCTACATACATACATACATACACACTCAGAGCTCAGCCCTCTATCTTATTTTAAGAAAGGTCCAGTGGTGTTTGTTTTATTAAGAACTATCGCATCAGTCTTAAAGGTATGGCTAATTTCCTCTTGCTTCATCAAGGGGATATGACCTCATGCTCACTGTGTGTTTCTGGAGCACAGAGTAGCACAGACCACACACACACACACACATTTCTGCCTCCCACACCTCCCACACTCTCTTTTCCATTCCAACTCTACATTTAAATACTTCCTACGATCGTCCCAGGCTCTGGAAGTCATTGCCTAATAGCTCTAATAAGGAGTTTGTAGTGGCCCCTTCTAAGCACTAAGTCAGCATGTAGGAAGGACTCAGTTAGTCAGAAAACAAATGACTGCATGTTGTCTGCATCCCAAATGGCACCTCATTCACTATACAGTGCACTAATTTTGACTAAAGCCCTATGTGACCTGGGCAAAAGTTATGCACTATGTAGGGAATAGAGGGCCATTTGGGTGAGGTTTTACTGATAAGATGAATAATAATCACACAAATGTATTGTTAGCTCTTGTATACTCCATGACTTCCTCAACATCAACAACATAGCCCAGTGTGCATTCAACACTGAGACATAGCGACCTCTGATGCAATAATATGTGTCTGTTTCTCTTCTCTGAGCAGTCCTCTCACATGTCTGGCAGCTCATGTAGCCAATATTATTTTTTTCAGCAGAGGTCAAATTCTGGACACTTCTATGACTGTTATATTATTGGATCATGGAGGAGCTTCAGTCCACAGTGACTTGCTGTATAAGCCTAGTCAAACAGGAATTCATCTTGGCTCAGGAGTGGGTAAGGGTGGCAGCAGCAGTTTCTCTGTGTCTGCTTGTTTTTAGTGTGACCGTTTAGTGTGACCGTGATGGAAGAGCATTATTCAGCATTCTCATACACCAACAAGACTGAGGGAAAGGCATCCATCATCAAACACGGTGGAGGGATGAATTAAGGGTTGGTAGTGTGTGTGTGTGTGTGTGTGTGTGTGTGTGTGTGTGTGTGTGTGTGTGTGTGTGTGTGTGTGTGTGTGTGTGTGTGTGTGTGTGTGTGTGTGTGTGTGTGTGTGTGTGTGTGTGTGTGTGTGTGTGTGTGTGTGTGTGTGCGCGCGCTTCACTCCTGATATTGTGGTTGTCTGTGTTTATGTGCTATCTGTGACACAATCTCACCCCTGCCTGCCTGCATCAGAGGAGACCAAGTATATGGTCAAGCCCCAGACGGATGTATCAGTCATGTGGACTTTAAACCTCTTGTTTCGTCTCCCTCAGCCTGAAGAAGGGCTTTTTAAACACACCCAATTGACAGAGAGGACAAGTGCTGCTGTTTAAAGATAATCCCCAGGTTTTAAACAGCCCAACAGCGTTTAAACAAAACCTGCTGGTCATCAGAGATGTGTCACATTCTCCAGTAATGGAGGCCATTTTACTGGGTTAATAGACCTTAGAGAAGACTGGCTGGGGTATGAGTGGTGAGTCATGACTTTCACTCTCTTTACTCCCCCCTCCCATCCTTCTCTGAATAGGTTTATCCCCCTGTCCTGGCCTGCCCTGGTACCCCTGTAGACAGACTCTTTTCAGCCAGTCATTATCTTCCTGAGCACTGTGTCCTATGCTGTCCTCCAGGCTTTCTGCATTCTCCACTCCTCTCTAGCTAATCTCTGTGTCCGGAGAGAGAGGGAGAGTATGAGAGATACAGGGATAGAGGGGGAGTGGAGGGGGGAGAGAAAATGAAAATAGAGAGGGAGAGACAGAAGGAGGGTGAGAGAGAGCGATACACCTTACTCTACAGTTTTAGTAAAGAGTGTGTATGTTTATGTGTCTGAATATGGAGAGAGAGATGATTGTTAGTGTTCCCTTGTGCAGGTCTGGTCTGGCTCATCAGTCATGTGAGGAGGAGTGTAACGGAGGTGGACAGGAGAGATTATCACTGATCCCTCTCCTCCCTCTTCTCCTCTCCTCCCTACTCTCCTCTCTCAGCACCACTCTGACAGCCTGCTCTGTGTTTCTACCTCTCCTCCTCTCCTCCTCTCCTTCTCTCCTCTCTCAGCACCACTCTGACAGCCTGCTCTGTGTTTCTACCTCTCCTCCTCTCTTCTCTCCTCTCTCAGCACCACTCTGACAACCAGCTTTGTGTTTCTACCTCTCCTCCTCTCTTCTCCCCTCTCAGCACCACTCTGACAGCCTGCTCTGTGTTTCTACCTCTCCTCCTCTCTTCTCTCCTCTCTCAGCACCACTCTGACAGCCTGCTCTGTGTTTCTACCTCTCCCCCTCTCTTCTCTCCTCTCGCAGAACCACTCTGACAACCAGCTCTGTGTTTCTACCTCTCCTCCTCTCTTCTCTCCTCTCAGCACCACTCTGACAGCCTGCTCTGTGTTTCTACCTCTCCTCTCCTCCTCTCTCCTCTCCCCTCTCAGCACCACTCTGACAGCTTGCTCTGTGTTTCTACCTCTCATCCTCTCCTCCTCTCTCCCCTCCTCTCTCAGCACCACTCTGACAGCCAGCTCTGTGTTTCTACCTGTTCTATTGCTCTGCAGTACGGGACACGAGAGAGAAAGAGAGGATGAGAATGGAAGCTTCTTTTTCACACAACTGGCCCTACTCCCCAAGCAAATCCCATTACCTCTCTCACTTACCCTCTCTCTCGCTGTCTCCCTCTCTCTCCCTCTTTCTCTATCTCTCTTTCTCTCTCTCCCTCTCTGTACTCTCTCTCTCTTGCCCTCACGTCCATACATACACAATGTGATGCTGTATGTCCCCCACTGTACTGCAGACAGAGGAGGACCTAGCTGCATTCTGTTTGCACACACAAACACACACACACACACACACTTAGTGGGGGAGACATGCTAGGGGAAGGGTATGCTCAGAGCTGCCGGGCTGCAGCTGGACATCCTATGGACCACTCTACAGCCCTGTCACATGACGTAACACCACGTCCTAGGAAATATCTACCTACTGTCGTGTCTTTGGCATCATTAACCTGTTGAGTGTAGGGGGCAGTATTTTGATGTTTGGATGAAAAACGTACCCAAATGAAACTGCCTATTTCTCAGGCCAGGAATCTAGAATATGCATATAATTGTCAGATTAGGATAGAAAACACTCTCTGAAGTTTCCAAAACTGTCAAAATATTGTCTGTGAGTATAACAGAACTGATTTTGCAGGTGAAAACCTGAGGAAAATCCAACCCGGAAGTGCTGCTTTTCCTGAAAGCTCTCTGTTCCATTGCCTGCCTTTGCTCCATTTAAAGGGATATCAACCATATTCCCTTTCCTATGGCTTCCCCATGGTGTGAACAGTCTTTAGACATAGTTTCAGGCTTTTATTTTGAAAAATGAGCGAGAAAGATCACATTGCGTCATTGTATGGCTGGGTGCCAGCAGCGTTTTGCATGCGCAACAGCTTGGAGCAGACATTTTCTCTCTCCTATTGAAGAAGCTACAGTCCCGGTTGAAATATTATTGATTATATATTGTAAAAACAACCTGAGGATTGATTATAAAAAAACGTTTGACATGTTTCTAAGAACTTTACGGATACTATTTGGAATTTTCGTCTGCCTGGTCGTGACCGCTCGAGCCTGTGGATTTCTGAACATAACGCGCCAACCAAGTTATTGGTTGAATATAACTTATTTTGGATATAAAGAATCATCTTTATGGAACAAAAGGAACATTTTGGGAGTCGGGGACTCTCGTGAGTGCAAACATCCGAAGATCATCAAACCTAAGCGATTCGTTTTATTGCTTTTCTGACTTTCGTGACCAATCTACTTGGCTGCTTGCTGTTTAATGTTTTGTCTACTGAGAGAGATGTCCTTACATAAACGCTTGGTATGCTTTCGCCGAAAAGCTTTTTTGAAATCTGACACACCAGGTGTATTAACAACAAGCTAAACTGTGTTTTGCTATATTGCACTTGTGATTTTATGAAAATGAAATATTTTTAGTAATTGAATTTGAATTTGGCGCTCTGCAATTCAGCGGATGTTGACGAAAATGATCCCGGTAACGGGATGGGTGCATCAAGAAGTTTTAAAGTGAAGACTTATTTTATCAAATCAATTCTCTGTAATTATAATTACGTGTTTAAACTAATCATGCAAATGTAATTAACTAGGAAGTTGTGGCACCAAGGAAAATCTTCAGATTACAAAGTTATAATTTTCTTAATATAACTCTTCAGATATTTTAATATCTGATCAATTAGTCTTCTAATTAATGAATTATTCTTTACCTCACGTTAGTCTCATTCCAAATGTCGTAAATTGTTGGTTATCTGCATGAACCCAGCCTTTACTATGAATCATCCATACAATTGTCTTCATCATTTATTTACTACCTAACTAAATCATCACAGAAATGCATAAACAAACAAACAGTAGAGATGGTTACAAGGAAATGATAGGGGAGGTTCCCTAACCATTTCCCGCCATGTAGCCAATGCTCCACGTGGTATGGTTAGGAATTCAACAACCATTACAACCTTAGCTTAAACTGAGGTTTTTGTGGTCTCTACTCAAACCTTTGCCCCTCAGCTGACTGGGGTATGCATGGTCTGAAGAGGATTTCCCAAGGTGGGCCAATGACGTAGTTAAACTTGAAAGGGAATGCTCTCACATTAACATCATTACATCATTTCACAAATAGTTTCATCTTTACTCATTCATTTTATACCATAATTAGACGCAAACCTCATAATGGAGGCACCTGTATGAACAGAGTTATGGTAATGTGGCTGTATTGTCTTTCATGAGGTCACAAACATGAAACAAAACGGACCGGGGTCGTAGCTGGCTACTCCACTGACCGTTTACACATTCTCCAAAACATGGATATTGTTCAGTTCTCAAGTTCTGTGATGTAGAATAAATTCCTTTGTTCTCTCTATGTGTCTCTTTCTGCATGGCCAGGAGGAGAGAGTCTCTGAGATAACAGAACCTGGGTGTAGGAGAGGAGAGAGAGGGGGAAGGCACGCGCTATACCCATAGAGGGCCACGTCATGACGCTACACTGTCTTGTTCCTGAGACACTCTGATTGGACCAGGAAACAGGAAGTAGCAGTAGGCCCTGAGCAACCAATGATAGTGAGAGAGGGGACTCTCCCTCCACAGTCCAGGCACTCAAACTGGACACTCCAGATACAGCATTTACTGCCTAGCCCCCTTACTATCTGTGTGTTACTGTATCATAGTCCTGTGTTGTGTGACACTGTCCTAATGACTCGGGAGAAGACAGCACAAACCACACTCACACATAGACACAATACAGTAGCCTGTCAGATGTACTACTACAGAGGGGTGTTGGTGTTGAACTCTGAGAACACTGCAGTACTGCTGTTAGTGCTGGAGACTGGTGTTGTCTGTCTGTCTGTCTGTCTGTCTGTCTGTCTGTCTGTCTGTCTGTCTGAGGAGAATGTCTGGGCTTGAGGGGGCAGGGGGACATGTCGTGTGTGTGTCTACCTAAGAGGGAAAGGCAGGGGTAGCCTAGCTAGTATAATACATTCCCTGCATCCTTTCTCTGTCCAGCTCATACACAGAGAGCACTAAACCATGGCTAAAGATGAATTTAGACAATACCACAGGATCAATGTTGAGCCTCCTCTCATTCTAAACAGTGAACACAACACACCACTGAGCCCTGAGTCTGATGGAAGCCCCTATAGGCTAATTACAGTAAGGACAGGGAGATAAGGCCATGATGATGAGTCAGTGTGGACAGGTATCAATTAGTCCCTGCTTTTCAGGCTCTTCTTTTTTTGCTGAAAAGGAAGTTGGCAGTAAGTTGGAATGTGGAGAGTCCCAGCAGAGAACCCTGCTCTGACACTGAGCCAAGAGGAGCAGCTTTAACATGCAGGGCAGCAGGCAGGCAGGCATACCCAGAGAGGGAAAATAGAGGAGAGAGAGAAAGAGATGGGGAGTGGAGAGAGAGAGAGAGCCAGACTGCCCATTTAATCAACCAGGCCAAAGCCAGCTGCACTTTCCCCCTCCACAACCCTGTCAATGCCTGCAAAGAACCACAGGGCTGGAGTGTGGAGTGTGGAGGCTGGAGACAGCCCTCTCTTGGCGGTGATCAGAGAGTCTATTGGTCTGACAGATAGAGATAGATAGGCCACATTTTCTATGGTTTGTTCCATGTTAGAATAGGGTTTCACCGTTTGATTTATGGTAATATTGTACCATGATTGACACCTCCCACCGCTCCTGTTTCTCTCTGTTATTCTTGGCTGGGACATGGTGGAAAAACAAAGTTACAGAAGGGCTTGAGAACCTGTGTTTTGATCTTCTTTGCTGATGGAAAACACACCTTTACTTGTGTGTGTGCATTTCCATGACGATAGAAATCCCCTGCTGAGAAGCCGTCTAGCAGTTCTGTGCTCACTAGTTTCCCTGTCCTAGCACTGTCTCCCTCTACAGTACTACAGTACACTTACACTCTATTCCCTAAAATACTAATACTAAATAGGATTCGTTATCTATCCTAATACAGTCACGTTGTTGTAAATAATGTGTTTTTGAGAGAAGTAGAATACGTTCTGAACACTATTGATGATGATTTTTATCTTGGTGGTGTTCATCTGTCGGCTACATTAGAGTGCATTCAGGTTAATAATACACTGTATTAATATGCCATTCCTTCTCTTGGTCAGCGCTCATGATTTAAATTAGGCCTAGTCCCAAATGGGCCCTGGTCAAAAGTAAGGGAATAGGCTGCCATTTGGGGCGGACACTTAGTGTCACGTTTTCTTCCTCCCGTTTCTAGCTAGAGAGCCAGTTTTTCCAGAGATTGTTTTGCTAATCATCCGTTCTGTGTCTGTCTGGTATATAGACGACCCATGACACACGCTAACGTCACCGACCCCATTACCACAGTAACATGGTCCTCCATCACGACACAGGCCTCTGACCTGTCGTTAGACTCAAAGATGGTGAATCAGCTGTGCATGTTAACGAGGGTTAGTGTGAGTGTGAGAGTGTGAGAGTGTGAGAGTGTGTGAGTGTGTGAGTGTGTGAATGTGTGAGTGTGTGAGTGTGTGAGAGTGTGTGAGTGTGTGAGAGTGTGTGAGTGTGTGAGTGTGTGAGTGTGTGAATGTGTGAGTGTGTGAGTGTGTGAGAGTGTGTGAGTGTGTGAGTGTGTGAGAGTGTGTGAGTGTGCGTGCAACTGCTTGCATGTGTCGTGAAGTGATTGAAATGAATGGCCAGTGGTCTGTGTAGAGGGAGATGCTAACAATGTCTTTATGAGGCCTGTGTAGTCTAATGTTGATCGAGACTTTTCCCTGGTTCCCTAACTGTCCCTGTCTGTGTGTCCTGAGACTATTACTAGCTGAGCTCAGTCCAGACAACACACACTAACAGAGTTTAGAAGCTGTAATCTTTGACTTTTAGCACACACTCACACATGCAAACACAGATGTGTGTACACACGCTTTCTATCTCTCTCTCTCACACACACACACACACACACACACACACACACACACACACACACCAAACACACTCACTCACAAATACACACACACGCCATACATCCTGAAGGTGTTTAATCAGCATGTTCATGTGCTTCTGAGCTGTTTGCTTTGTGCACCTCAAAGACAGTATCTAATAGCCCCCGCGCTTCCTCGTCCCTCCCCCATCCTCTCCCCCCCCCCCCCCATCATCCCCTCCCCACCTCCTCCCCCCCATCATCCTCCTCGTCCTTTCCGACCTTCTCCTTCCCCCATCATCCTTCTCCTCCCTCCCCCTCCCCCAACCTCTACCTCGTCCCTCCTCCTCCCCGTCCTCTCATACCATCCCCATAGCCATCAGTACTATTGGAATTGAAACACATGGCATTGCCACAATGTCTCCTCTTTGTTTAAGCAAACAAGTATAGACTGCCTGCATGTCTTGTCTTGTCTTGTCCAGGTATCCTACTGCCATCAACAGGCACAATAAAACAAGCATGACCCACACACAGGCTTTTCTAGGGCACACACAGCCATCTGATACAGATAGATAATCCTGTGAAGAAACCCTGGTGTGTCATTTAAAGGGAATATGAGAGGAGTTTCTCAATGTGTTTCTATGATTAGCTCTACATGAAAAACTTTCACCCTCCCCATACAGGCCCTTCCTCCATACAGACCCCTCCCTCCCCATACAGACCCCACCCTCCCCATACAGGCCCACCCTCCCCATACAGGCCCCACCCTCCCCATACAGGCCCACCCTCCCCATACAGGCCCCACGCTCCCCATACAGGCCCCACCCTCCCCATACAGGCCCCACCCTCCCCATACAGACCCCATCCTCCCCATACAGACCCCACCCTCCCCATACAGACCCCAACCTCCCCATACAGACCCCACCCTCCCCATACAGACCCCTCCCCCACCCTCCCCATACAGACCTCTCCCCTTACAGACCCCACCCTCCCCATACAGGCCCACCCTCCACCTACAGGCCCCTCCCTCCCCATACAGGCCCACCCTCCCCATACAGGCCCACCCTCCCCATACAGGCCCCACCCTCCCCATACAGGCCCCACCCTCCCCATACAGACCCCACCCTCCCCATACAGACCCCTCCCCATACAGGCCCCACCCTCCCCATACAGACCCCACCCTCCCCATACAGACCCCTCCCCATACAGGCCCCAACCTCCCCATACAGACCCCACCCTCCTCATACAGGCCCACCCTCCCCAGACAGGCCCCACCCTCCCCATACAGGCCCCACCCTCCCCATACAGACCCCACCCTCCCCATACAGGCCCCTCCCTCCCCATACAGGCCCCTCCCTCCCCATACAGGCCCCTCCCTCCTCATACAGGCCCCACCCTCCCCATACAGGCCCCACACTCCACATACAGGCCCCTCCCTCCCCATACAGGCCCACCCTCCCCATACAGGCCCACCCTCCCCATACAGGCCCCACCCTCCCCATACAGGCCCCACCCTCCCCATACAGGCCCCACCCTCCCCATACAGGCCCCACCCTCCCCATACAGACCCCTCGCTCCCCATACAGACCCCTCGCTCCCCATACAGGCCCACCCTCCCCATACAGGCCCCACCCACCCCATACAGGCCCCACCCTCCCCATACAGGCCCCATCCTCCCCATACAGGCCCCACCCTCCCCATACAGAATAAACAGCATGATCATTACACAGGCGCACCTTGTGCTGGGGATAATAAAAGGCCACTCTAAAATGTGCAGTTTAGTCACACAACACAATGCCACAGATGTCTCAAGTTTTGACGGAATGTGCAATTGGCATGCTGACTGCAGGAATGTCCACCAGAGCTGTTGCCAGAAAATTGAATGTGAGAGAATTTGGCAGTATGTCCAACGACCTCACAACCACAGACCACGTATAACCACGCCAGCCCAGGACCTTCACATCCGGCTTCTTCACCTGCGGGATCGTCTGAGACCAGCCACCCAGACAGCTGATGACACTGAGGAGTATTTATGTCTGTAATAAAGCCCTTTTGTGGGGAAAAACTCATTCTGATTGGCTGGGGCTGGCTCTCCCATGGCTGCGCCCCTGCCCAGTGTGAAATCTTTATATTAGGGCATAATGAATTAATTTAAATTGACTGATTTCCTCATATGAACTCTAACTCAGTAAAATAATTCAAATTCTTGCATGTTGCGTTTATATTTTTGTTCAGTATAAATGGGGGCTGGGCTGTAGCCTGGGCAGAGGAGAGAGAGAGAGAAAAGCACTATGTTATCATAAAAGGGAGGAGGACAGATGGAGGAGGAAACAGGTGGAGGAAAGAAGGCTTACCCTGCACACTCCCCCCTCCCACCCGGGTGCTGAGGTCCCCTACTGAGGGAACCAGAGCAGGAAGGGAGCAGAGGAAGTCTTGACCTGGGTTGGGTCTGAAAGTGTCAGAGGTCATGTTGAGATATTGTCTGATACCCTGCTTGTGCTTTGGTCTGATCACTCCAAGGTCCTGCATTGGCTAGTCCGTTTCAAATAACATTTTATTTGTCACATGCTTTGTAAACAACAGGTGTAGACTAACAGTGAAATGCTTAGTTACGGGCCCTTCCCTTCAAAGCAGAGAGAAAAAAAAATTATAGAAAAATAATAACACACATAATATATATATTATGAATATTATTATGAATAAATAAATATATTATGAATAAATACACAGTGAGTAGCGATAACTTGGCTGTATACACGGGGTACCAGTACCAACAAGCTCTCATAGTCTCACGTCAGAGTTAAGACATTCATCCATGTTTCTCAGATGTCAAATTTGTAAGTGTTTGGTTACTTCTCTGTATCGTTCCAAGGTTAAGTTTAGGCATTAACTCTGAATGGTTAAGGTTAGACATTAACTCTGAATGGTTAAGGTGAGGGTTAACTTTTGGAACCATAAGCAGATGTTCACACCTATCCGACAAACCCGTCCACAACGCCCTAGCAAAACTGAAACCTACTCCTCTCTAGGTTTCTTCCTAGGTTTTGGCCTTTCTAGGGAGTTTTTCCTAGCCACCGTGCTTCTACACCTGCATTGCTTGCTGTTTGGGGTTTTAGGCTGGCTTTCTGTACAGCACTTTGAGATATCAGCTGATGTACGAAGGGCTATATAAATACATTTGATTTGATTTGATGCTTGAAGGTAACAGCGATCATTGTTGCCCCTAGTAGCCAGTTTCCATGTCATCTCTCAACGTCCTCAGACATGGATGTACGTCGAATACTGACTTGAATCACGGGTGACCTGCCTGACCAGTACCGAGTGGATGTGCAGGAGTGAAAGGTAAATGAGGTAGATGTGTACATACAGTGCCTTGCGAAAGTATTCGGCCCTCTTGAACTTTGCGACCTTTTGCCACATTTCAGGCTTCAAACATAAAGATATAAAACTGTATTTTTTTGTGAAGAATCAACAACAAGTGGGACACAATCATGAAGTGGAACGACATTTATTGGATATTTCAAACTTTTTTAACAAATCAAAAACTGAAAAATTGGGCGTGCAAAATTATTCAGCCTCTTTACTTTCAGTGCAGCAAACTCTCTCCAGAAGTTCATTGAGGATCTCTGAATGATCCAATGTTGACCTAAATGACGAATGGTGATAAAACAATCCACCTGTGTGTAATCAAGTCTCCGTATAAATGCACCTGCACTGTGATAGTCTCAGAGGTCCGTTAAAAGCGCAGAGAGCATCATGAAGAACAAGGAACACACCAGGCAGGTCCGAGATACTGTTGTGAAGAAGTTTAAAGCCGGATTTGGATTATGGCTTGGGGATATAAGCTGTTCAGGGTCCTGCTGGTTCCAGACTTGGTGCATCGGTACTGCTTGCCGTGTGGTAGCAGAGAGAACAGTCTATGACTTGGATGGCTGGAGTCTTTGACAGTTTTTAGGGCCTTTCTCTTACACCGCCTGGTATAGTGGTCCTGGAAGGCAGGGAGCTCGAACACACTCTGCCTTGCGGTCAGATGCCAAGCAGTTACCATACCAAGTGGTGATGTAGCCAGTCAAGATGCTCTCAATGGTGCAGCTGTAGAACTTTTTGAGGATCTCATAGGGCTTTGTACTGTTCACGCTACTACAGTGGATACAATATAAACAAACGTTATGCGTTATCACGTGATGCTGCCTTTGAATCCCCTCTCAAATAAGATTCCTTTTCAGTTACCTTCTGACAAACCTTCTGACAAAAATGCTACCAACAAAGGTAGGTGCCTTTGTAAGCCAATAGGCTGCAGGCAGCTGCCTTTGGATTGGGACACAACAATGCTGAAACGGCATTCAGAGGTGGAAGAAGCATCGGACCAAAGCGTAGCGTGGTAAGTGTTCATGATGAACACCCACCCAGACCCCCCCCCCCCCAAAGGTGCCGAGTCCGGCCGCAAAACCTGAACCTATAGGGGAAGGTCTGGGTGGGCGTCTGTCCGCGGTGGCGGCCCTTGCTCCTGGCTGGCGGCTTCTGGCTGGCTGGCGGCTCCTGGCTGGCGGCTCCTGGCTGACTGGCTGCTCAGGACAGACTGGTGGCTCAGGACAGACTGGCGGCTCAGGACAGACTGGCAGCTCAGGACAGACTGGCGGCTCTGGCGGCTCAGGACAGACTGGCGGCTCTGGCGGCTCAGAACAGACTGGCGGCTCTGGCTGCTCAGGACAGACTGGCGGCTCAGGACAGATGGGAGACTCTGGCGGCTCAGGACAGACGGGAGACTCTGGCGGCTCAGGACAGACGGGAGACTCTGGCGGCTCAGAATAGACGGGAGACTCTGGCGGCTCAGGGCAGACAGGAGACTCTGGCGGCTCAGGGCAGACGGGAGACTCTGGCAGCTCAGGGCAGACGGGAGACTCTGGCGGCTCAGGGCAGACGGGAGACTCTGGCGGCTCAGGACAGACGGAAGACTCTGACAGCGCTGGGCAGGAGGAAGGCTCTGGCAGCTGGACAGGCGGGAGCACCTGTAGGGAGAAGACGGAGAGATAGCCTGGTGCAGGGGGCTGCCACCGGAGGCCTTGTGCGTGGAGGTGGCACTGGATAGACCGGACCGTGCAGGCGTACTGGAGCTCCTGAGCACCGAGCCTGCCCAACCTTACCTGGTTGAATGCTCCCTGTAGCCAGGCCAGTGCAGCGAGGTGGAATAGCCCGCACTGGGCTGTGCTGGCGATCCGGGGACACCATGCGTAAGGCTGGTGCCATGTACGCCGGCCCAAGGAGACGCACTGGAGACCAGATGCGTAGAGCCGGCTTCATGGCACCTGGCTCGTTGCCCACTCTAGCCCGGCTGATACTAGGAGCTGGAATGTACCGCACCGGGCTATGCACATGCACCGGGGACACCGTGCGCTCCACCGCATAACATGGTGCCTGCCCGGTCCCTCCTGCTCTCCGGTAACCACGGGGAGTTGGCTCAGGTCTCCTACCTGACTTAGCCACACTCCCCGTGTGCCACCTACAATACATTTTTGGGGCTGCCTCTCGGGCTTCCTTGCCAGCCGTGTTCCCTCGTATCGCTGGCTCCTCTCTCCGGCTGCCTCTGCTCTCCTAGCTGCCTCCACCTGTTCCCATGGGAGGCGATCCCTTCCAGCCAGGATCTCCTCCCATGTGTAGCAACCCTTGCTGTCCAAAACGTCCTCCCATGTCCAGTAGTCCTGACATCGCTGCTGCTGCCCATTACCACGCTGCTTGGTCCTTTTGTGGTGGGTGTTTCTGTAACGGCATTCAGAGGTGGAAGAAGGATCGGACCAAAGCACAGCGTGGTAAGTGTTCATGATGATTTATTCAAAACAAACTGAACACTGAAATACAAAACAATAAACAATGTGAACAAAACGAAAACCGAAACAGTACCGTGTGGACCAAACACTCACACGGAAAACAAACACCCACCATTCAAAAGTGAAACCCAGGCTACCTAAGTATGATTCTCAATCAGGGACAACAATTGACAGCTGCCTCTGATTGAGAACCATACTAGGCCGAACTCAAAACCCCAACATATAAAAACACACATAGACTGCCCACCCCAACTCACGCCCTGACCATACTAAATAAAGACAAAACAAAGGAAATAAAGGTCAGAACGTGACAAATGCTGTATGCTGTTGCTGCATATATGAAATACAAGTAACTGCCAAAATAATGACCTGCCCAGCATTTCATACATGACCCTAATCAGGATCCACACCTGTGTGGAAGCACCTGCTTTCAATATACTTTGTATCCCTCATTTACTCACGTGTTTCCATTATTTTGGCAGTTAACTGTACACACAATGTGTATGTGCGGTTATGTGTGTGTGGTGCTGTGCATAGTGTGTGTTCGCCCTCCCTCTATCTGTCAAGGTCACTGAGAGGATGTCATAAATCCAGTCTAAAGCACTGACCATCCCAGTCTCAGCTCTGAGCAGCCTGCTGCCTGCAGCCCAACACATACCCACCGCTCCAATGTCATGTACACCAGAAACACTGCTGATTAGCTCTGTTTACCATGCACGTACACATACACACACACACACACACACACACATATAAACACACAGTGCCAAATCTTTCTCTCTCTCTCTCTCTCACACACACACACACGCCACTCTCACACACACACACACACACATACACACACACACACGCCTCTCTCACACACACACACACACACGCCTCTCACACACACACACACACACACGCCTCTCTCACACACACACACACACACACCTCTCTCACACACACACACACACACACACACACACACACACGCCTTTCTCACATGCACACACACAGTCAATACACCCAACGTCATAAACTATGTTATTCAGAAATGTTCAACGCAAGGTAGAGACACACACACAGCTGGTCTCCGGAGCTATGCAGCCCAGGTCTATTCCTGTAGCAGTGGAAACAGAGTCCAGGCTCTGAAGCTGAACACATACACACCACAGCAGCTGCCCTGTCACTGGTCTCCAATTGGATGGAGTCTAGAACCCAACTGTTAGCAGCTCCAGCAGGATTAAAGGTTACATCACACTCAGCTCTTGTCATGCCTGATGGCACCGATAAAGCACACACACACTGACAGTCAATAACGGTCAGCTATGGATTTAGGTTCAACTCCATTTAAGAACCAATGCCACCTCACATGCTCTCATATCAATGTCCCTGTAACTCTAACTAAAGTGAAATGAAAACAATTTGATCAGAGAGAACATCGTATTGTAAAATAATTTACATTTTATTGGTCACGTACATGTGTTTACCAGATGTTATTGCAGGTGTAGTGAAATGCCTGTGCTTCTAGCTCCGACAGTGCAGTAATATCTAACAAGTACTATCTAACAGTTTCACAACAAATACCCAATACATACAAATCTAAGTAAAGGCATGACATTAAGAATCTGTAAATAGATGGACGGGCAATGTCAGAGCGGCATAGACTAAGATCATGAAGAACTATAGCTTCTGGTTACATCACACCCTATTCAGATCATGAAGTACTGTAGCTTCTGGTTACATCACACCCTATTCAGATCATGAAGTACTGTAGCTTCTGGTTACATCACACCCTATTCAGATCATGAAGTACTGTAGCTTCTGGTTACATCACACCCTATTCAGATCATGAAGTACTGTAGCTTCTGGTTACATCACACCCTATTCAGACCATGAAGTACTGTAGCTTCTGGTTACATCACACCCTATTCAGATCATGAAGTACTGTAGCTTCTGGTTACATCACACCCTATTCAGATCATGAAGTACTGTAGCTTCTGGTTACATCACACCCTATTCAGATCATGAAGTACTGTAGCTTCTGGTTACATCACACCCTATTCAGACCATGAAGTACTGTAGCTTCTGGGTACATCACACCCTATTCCCTCTATAATGCACTACTTTTGACGAGAGCCCATATACTGTAGAGCGAGCACTATATAGGGAATATACTGTACATACTGCACTGCACATACTCGTGCTTGCACATATACTCTCTTTCACTCACGTACTCTCTTTCTTTCTTTTTCTTTCTTTCTCGCTCTCTCTTTCTCTCTCACTCACTCTCTCTCTTTCTTTCTCTCTCTTTCTCTCTCCTTGTATCTCTCTGTGTGTCTCTCTCATATGTGTCTCTCTCATATACACACACACAACCCTGGTACTGCTTATACATTAATTGTCTCTAGGAGATAATAAATATAAAGTGCTGATGTCATCATGCCTCGTTCTATCGCTCTCTCTTGCTCCCTCGCTCCGCCATGCTGTTTGTCATCATAATTTTTCTACCCTCCTAATATGTGATGTTTGTCGTGTCTCCTATGTCCTGTACTCTCTGTCTTTCCAAATATCCTGCTCTTCTCTCACTCACTCCCCTTCTCCCTCCCTCTCTCTTTCGCTCTCTCTCTCTCGCTCTCTTTCACTTCCCTTCTCCCTCTCCCCCCTCTCGCTCTCTCTCTCCCCTTCTCCCTCTCCCTTTCTCTTTCTCATATTATCTCAGTTTTGATGGTACTCCACTCAAATCAAATCAAATTGTATTTGTCACATGCACCGGATACAACAGGTGTAGACCTTACAGTGAAATGCTTACTTATAAGCCCTTAACCAACAATGGAGTTTTAAGAAAAATACCCCCCCAAAATAAATAAATAATTCAAGAGCAGCAGGAAAATAGCAATAGTGAGGCTACAGTATATACAAGGGGTACTGGTACAGAGTCAATGTGTTAGTCGAGGAAGTTGAGGTAGTTGAGGTAAAATGTACATGTTGGTAGAGGTAATATGTACACCGGTTAGTCAAGGTAATTGAGGTAATATGTACATGTACGTAGAATTATTAAGGTGACTATGCATGGATAATAACAGAGAGTAGCAGCAGCAGGAGGGGGCAATGCAAATAGACTGGGGGTAGATCTTCAGGAGTCTTATGGCCTGGGGGTAGAAGCTGTTTAGAAGCCTCTTGGACCTAGACTTGGCGCTCCGGTACCGCTTGCTGTTCGGTGGCAGAGAGAACAGTCCATGACAGTTTTTAGGGCCTGGTATAGAGGTCCTGGATGGCAGGAAGCTTGGCCCGGTGATGTACTGTACCCTCTGTAGTGCCTTGCGGTCTGAGGCCGAGCAGTTTCCATACCAGGCAGTGATGCAACCAGTCATATGCTCTCGATAGTGCAGCTGTATAAACTTTTTAAGATCTGAGGACCCATGCCAAATATTTTCCGTCTCCTGGGGGGGAATGGGTTTTATCCTGCCCTCTTCACGACTGTCTTGGTGTGCTTGGACCATGTTAGTTTGTTGGTGATGTGGACACCAAGGTACTTGAAGTTCTCAACCTGCTCCACTACAGCCCCCTTGATGAGAATGGGGGCGTGCTTAGTCCTCCTTTTCCTATAGTCCACAATCATCTCCTTTGTCACATTGAGGGAGAGGTTGTTGTCCTTGCACCACACGTTCAGGTCTGTGACCTCCTCCCTATAGGCTGTCTCATCATTGTCGGTGTCATCGACAAACTTAATGATGGTGTTGGAGTTGTGCCTGGCCGTGCAGTCATTAGTGAACAGGGAGTACAGGAGGGCACTGATCACGCACCCCTGAGAGGCCCCCGTTTTAAGGATAAGCATGGCGGATGTGTTGTTACCTACCCTTACCACCTGGGAGCAGCCCGTCAGAAAGTCAAGGATCCACTTGCAGAGGGAGGTGTTTAGTCCCTGGGTCCTTAGCTTAGAGATGAGCTTTGAGGGCACTATGGTGTTGAACGCTGAGCTGTAGTAAATGAATAGCATTCTCACATTGGTGTTCCTTTTGTCCAGGGCAAAAGGAACACCAATGTGAGATTGCATCATCGGTGGATCTGTTGGGGCGGTATGCACATTGAAGTGGGTCTAGGGTTTCTGGGATAATGGTGATAATGGTAAGCCATGACCAACCTTTCAAAGCACTTCATGGCTACAGATGGCTATGGTGGTCTGCTTGAAACATGTTGGTATTACAGACTCAACCAGGGACACGTTGAAAATGTCAGTGAAGACACTTGCCAGTTGGTCAGCGCATGCTCGGAGTACATGTCCTGGTAATCCTTCTGGCCCTGCGGCCTTGTGAATGTTGACCTGTTTAAAGGTCTTACTCAAGCCCTGCCACATCCGACGAAAGTTGAAGCCGGTGTAGTACGATTCGAACTTAGTCCTGTATTGATGTTTTGCCTGTTTGATGGTTCGTCGGAGGGCATATTGGGATTTTTTACAAACTTCCAGGTTAGTCCTGCTCTTTGAAAGCGGCAGCTCTACCCTTTAGCTCAGTGCGGATGTTGCCTGTGATCCATGGCCTCTGTTTGGGGTATGTACGTACCGTCACTGTGGGGACGACGTCATTGATGCACATATTGATGAAGCCAGTGACTGATGTAGTGTACTCCTCAATGCCATCGGAAGAATCCCAGGAACATATTCCAGTCTGTAATAGCAAAACAGTCCTGTAGCTTAGCATCTGCTTCATCTGACCACTTTTTTATATCCCGAGACACTGGTGCTTCCTGCTTTAATTTTTGCTTGTAAACAGGAATCAGGAGGATAGGATTATGGTCAGATTTGCCAAATGGAGGGCGAGGGAGAGCTTTATACGCGTCTCTGTGTGTGAAGACTCTCTTGTTCTTCTCTAATCGTCTGGAGTTAAGGAAGAATTGACAATTTAACAAGGAAACTAACACTGTGGGATAGAAGGGGTCAAATATCTCCAATACATAATTCTTAAAGATTTTGGATTGGACTCTAATTAATAAATACTAAAATAACAATTTTCTCGAAATTGCATCATATTCCAGCCCAAGACACCTCCTGAAGTGTGCGGGTTTGGGTGTGGGTGTGTGTACGTGTGTATTTGTGTACGTGCAAGGTCACCAACATCAAAACCCACTTGGTAGTAGATTATTTATAGAGGAATGCTCTCTCTCTCACCCGCTCTCTCTCCATCTCTCTCTCTTTCGCTCCCTCTCTCGCTCCCTCATTTCAATTCAAAGGGCTTTATTGGCATAGGAAACATATGTTTACATTGCCAAACAAGTTAAATAGATAATAAACAAAGGTAACATGAACAATCAAAATGTACAGTAAACATTATACTCACAAAAGAGGAATTAGAGACATTTCAAATGTCATATTATGGCTATGTACAGTGTTACAACAATATACATACCTCTCTCTCTCCCTCTCTCCCTCTCTCCCTCTCTCCCTCTTTCCCTCTCTCCCTCTCTCTCCCTCCCTGCCTGCTGTCCTGCCTGCTGTCCTGCTCTCTGTTTAACACACACTGAGTGTGTTGGTCAGTTTTTACAGGAACAGTAGCCTGGTGTTTTAATGAGGCCACAACCCTCCGGTGTGTGTGTGCATTTACATGTGTGCGTGTCCTTTTTCTGAGTCCCTTGCCCCCCATCTGTGTTTTCTGTAGCTGTCAGCTGAGCCAGTAACATGTGTTTCTTTAACACATCAGATAAAAATAACCAACAATTGAGAGAGAGTTCTCCTTTGCCTGGACCCACACATACCCCTGTCCTGCGCAGTCCTGGGTTAACCTTCATAGTGGAAGCAAGTTTGTGCGTGTTGTTGTGTATGCGTATGTGTCTTTGTGTGTATTTAAGTAGGTGTGTGCATGTACACACACTGCACACAATGAACTCTGCATGAGAGCAGTTTTCATTCTCACTTGCTTCCAGTATGAGTAAATAATCAATTATTGAAGCAGGATTTGGTCTGAGGGCTGCAGATAACATGACATACACAACCACAGAACCAACTGTTGAAATAAAGATAGTGCCTCTGTTTATGGGGAGATTGTTTGAGTTATGCAAATGATTAACCCAGGCAGACACAATGGCACAAGTATGCAAGCACTTGTGTGAGTCTGACATGGCACCCTATTCCCTATATAGTACACTACTTTTGACCAGGTCTCCTTTCTAATAGGGAATATGGTGGCATTTTGGACTCACCCTTGTATTGTGTGAAGGCAGAATTAAATAAATTATTTTAGGCGACAGTTATTGGGAGTTATTGGGAATATCCCCTTTGCTCATTCTGAAACAGTCATCAACCACTAAACATTAACCTTGACTGACAATCCATTGATTTGGTTGTACTAGACAGTGTAGTCTGACTGGGTGAATTATTCCCTGAGTAGAGTCAATAGATGAATATAGAGAATAGATGGTTGTAGTGCCGTTCTGTGACCTCAGAAGGGATCCTATGACAGAGAAGTGCTGTGTTGTCAGTCTGGAGTCATAATAGACACTGTAGTAGTGGGATTCCTCCTATCAATTCCACACTATGCAGAGCTTGATGCAGATCAGCACTTGCTTTAAACTATGTGTGTTGTTGTTTGTAAGGAAGGAAGACCAAATGCACCTCTCCATCTCCTCTCAGCATCACGTGTCCCACTGCATTAGAGCCTGCTCCCAATGCCAATTTGGTCCATATAGACTACTCGGGTTTAACCATGGATATAGAGCTCCCCCTTCAGGAAATGTAGTGTAAACGCAATCATTCTTAGCCAATCATGGCGGTATCATGTTGATGTGTGTTTTGATCCTCATAGGTGTTCTCTCTATCTTTCTCTCTCTTTCCAGCCTCCACGCAGAAGCCCTGTGGTTCTTTGCAGGCTGTGACTAGGGCTATTTGCAGGCTTTGACAAGGCTGTGGTGGTGGAGAGTGCAGCTGGCTTTGGCCTGGTTGATTAAATGGGCAGTCTAGCTCTATTTTCTGTCACTCACTCACTCACTCTCACTCACTCACTCACTCACTCACTCACTCACTCACTCACTCACTCACTCACTCACTCACTCACTCACTCTCTCTCTCCCTTCAGAGGACGTCCTGAGTAAGGATGCAGGGGAATGTGCAATCTGTCTTGAGGAGCTGGTACAGGGGGACACCATTGCTCGCCTGCCCTGTCTCTGCATATACCACAAAGGGTAAGTCCCCATCTCTCTCTCCCCTTCTTTCTATATACCTCTTTCCTTCCCTTCTCTTCCTTCTTCTTCTCCTTTTCCTTCTATATACCTCTCTCTATCACAAAATGTTTCTGTACAACCTAAGACAAGATGGAGCTCTCCTGTTTTCCTCAACCGGTACGTGTATGCATAATCTTTCCTGCTCTCTCTCTCTCTGTCTCCCTCCCCTTCCCCTCTTTTGTTCTGTATACAGTGTATTTACAAAGTATTCAGATACCTTGACTTTTCCACATTTTGTTCCGTTACAGCCTTATTCTAGAATGGATTCAATAGTTTTTTTCACCCTCATCAATCTACAAACAATACCCGTTAATGACAAACCATAAACAAACAGGTTTTTGTTCATTGTTGCTTAAATATCACATTTACATAAGTATTCAGACCCTTTACTCAGTTCTTTGTTGAAGCACCTTTGGCAGCGATTACAGTCTTGAGACTTCTTGGATATGATGCTACAAGCTTGGCACACCTATATTATTTGGGGAGTTTCTCCTATTCCTCTCTACAGATCCTCTCAAGCTCTGTCAGGTTGGATGGGGTGTGTCGCTGCACAGCTATTTTCAGGTCTCTCCATAAATGTTTGATCGGGTTCAAGTCCGGGCTCTGGCTGGGCCACTCAAGGACATTCAAAGACTTGTCCAGAAGCCAATCCTGCGTTGTCTTGGCTGTGTTCTTAGGCTCGTTGTCCTGTTGGAAGTTGAACCTTCGTCCCCAATCTAAGTTCCTGAGTGCTCTGGAGCAGGTTTTCATCCAGGAATTCTCTGTACTTTGCTTCTCTCGTCTTTCCCTCAATTCTGACTAGTCTCCCAGTCCCTGCACCTGAAAAACATCCCCATGGCATGTTGCTGCCACCACTATGCTTCACCGTAGGGATGCTGCCAGGTTTCCTCCAGATGTGACGCTTGGCATTCAGGCCAAAGAGTTCAATCTTGGTTACATCAGACCAGAGAGTCTTGTTTCCCATGTGCCTTTTACTGAGGAGTGGTTTCCGTTTGGCCATTCTACCATAAGCACCTGATTGGTGGAGTGCAGCACAGATGGTTGTCCTTCTGGAAGTTTCTTCCATCTCCACAGAGGAACTCTGGAGCTCTGTCAGAGTGACCATCGGGTTCTTGGTTACCTCCCTGACCAAGGCCTTTCTCCCCCAATTGCTCAGTTTGGCCGGGCGGTCAGCTCTAAAAAGGAAGAGTCTTGGTGTTTCTAAACTTCTTTCATTTTATGAATGATAGAGGCCACTGTGTTCTTGGGGACCTTCAATGCTGAAGAAATGTTTTGCTACCCTTCCCCAGATCTGTGCCTCGACACAATCCTGTCTCAGAGTTCTACGGACAATTATTTCGACCTCAAGGCTTGGTTTTTGCTCTGACATGAACTGTCAACTGTGGGACCTTTCCAAATCATGTAAAATCAATTGAATTTACCACAGGTGGACTCCAATCAAGTTGTAGGAACATCTCAAGGATGATCAATGGAAACAGGATGCACCTGAGCACAATTTTGAGTCTCATAGCAAAAGGTCTGAATACTTATGTAAATTGTATTTTTGTTAAAACCTCTCTGTGATAGGGTCTAGTTTCCTGAATTTCCGCCTGACTGACGTGCCCAAAGTACTGCCTGTTACTCAGGCCCAGAAGCCAGGATATGCATATAATTGGTTGCATTGGATAGAAAACATGTTGATGTTTCTAAAATTGTTCAAATAATGTCTGAGACTATAACAGAATTGATATGGCAGGGAAAAAATTAGAAGAAAAACCTAGATTTTTTTTTTTTTTTAGGTCCCAGGTTACAATAGAAAGCTATGGGTCCTATGTAATTCTGGCTCCCAGATTGCAATTCCTATGGCTTCCACTAGATGTCAACAGTCTTTATTCAAGGTTTCAGGCTTGTTTCTTGAAAAACGAGCAGGAATTTGGAGTTTTGGTGAAGAGGGCACCGGAACAATATCAGTCTTTTGGCGCACGCGGAAGAAGGTGTGCGCTTACTAATTTTACTTTCCTTTTGAACACACTACTTTCTGTATGAAAAATTATAGTTTACATTTTAGAGCACCTGAGGATTTAAATAGAAACATTGTAACTTTTTGGACTCCTTTGTCTGCATGTTGAACGAGTGGATTACTGAAATCGATGGTGCCAACTAAACAGACTTTTTGTAACAGTATTTTTGATTGGAATTTCACAATTTTCACCTATATTAAGAGATACAACAACAGAGACAAAGCAACAAAAACAGCACTCACTTACACATACCTGCGTATAAATATATACAGTGCCTTGCGAAAGTATTCGGCCCCCTTGAACTTTGCGACCTTTTGCCACATTTCAGGCTTCAAACATAAAGATATAAAACTGTATTATTTGTGAAGAATCAACAACAAGTGGGACATAATCATGAAGTGGAACGACATTTATTGGATATTTCAAACTTTTTTAACAATTCAAAAACTGAAAAATTGGGCGTGCAAAATTATTCAGCCCCTTTACTTTCAGTGCAGCAAACTCTCTCCAGAAGTTCAGTGAGGATCTCTGAATGATCCAATGTTGACCTAAATGACTAATGATGATAAATACAATCCACCTGTGTGTAATCAAGTCTCCGTATAAATGCACCTGCACTGTGATAGTCTCAGAGGTCCGTTAAAAGTGCAGAGAGCATCATGAAGAACAAGGAACACACCAGGCAGGTCCGAGATACTGTTGTGAAGAAGTTTAAAGCCGGATTTGGATACCAAAAGATTTCCCAAGCTTTGAACATCCCAAGGAGCACTGTGCAAGCGATAATATTGAAATGGAAGGAGTATCAGACCACTGCAAATCTACCAAGACCTGGCCGTCCCTCTAAACTTTCAGCTCATACAAGGAGAAGACTGATCAGAGATGCAGCCAAGAGGCCCATGATAACTCTGGATGAACTGCAGAGATCTACAGCTGAGGTGGGAGACTCTGTCCATAGGACAACAATCAGTCGTATATTGCACAAATCTGGCCTTTATGGAAGAGTGGCAAGAAGAAAGCCATTTCTTAAAGATATCCATAAAAAGTGTCGTTTAAAGTTTGCCACAAGCCACCTGGGAGACACACCAAACATGTGGAAGAAGGTGCTCTGGTCAGATGAAACCAAAATTGAACTTTTTGGCAACAATGCAAAACGTTATGTTTGGCGTAAAAGCAACACAGCTCATCACCATGAACACACCATCCCCACTGTCAAACATGGTGGTGGCAGCATCATGGTTTGGGCCTGCTTTTCTTCAGCAGGGACAGGGAAGATGGTTAAAATTGATGGGAAGATGGATGGAGCCAAATACAGGACCATTCTGGAAGAAAACCTGATGGAGTCTGCAAAAGACCTGAGACTGGGACGGAGATTTGTCTTCCAACAAGACAATGATCCAAAACATAAAGCAAAATCTACAATGGAATGGTTCAAAAATAAACATATCCAGGTGTTAGAATGGCCAAGTCAAAGTCCAGACCTGAATCCAATCGAGAATCTGTGGAAAGAACTGAAAACTGCTGTTCACAAATGCTCTCCATCCAACCTCACTGAGCTCGAGCTGTTTTGCAAGGAGGAATGGGAAAAAATGTCAGTCTCTCGATGTGCAAAACTGATAGAGACATACCCCAAGCGACTTACAGCTGTAATCGCAGCAAAAGGTGGCGCTACAAAGTATTAACTTAAGGGGGCTGAATAATTTTGCACGCCCAATTTTTCAGCTTTTGATTTGTTAAAAAAGTTTGAAATATCCAATAAATGTCGTTCCACTTCATGATTGTGTCCCACTTGTTGTTGATTCTTCACAAAAAAATACAGTTTTATATCTTTATGTTTGAAGCCTGAAATGTGGCAAAAGGTCGCAAAGTTCAAGGGGGCCGGATACTTTCGCAAGGCACTGTATACATACATACACATATACACACACACACACACACACACACACACACACACACACATACATACATACATACATACATACATACATACAGGTACATACCACACACACACACACACACACACACACACATACATACATACATACTTACTAGAGGTCGGCCGATTATTATTTTTCAACGCCGATACCGATTATTGGAGGACCAAAAAAGCCGATACCGATTAATCTGTCTATTTCTTTAATTTAATTTATTTGTAATAATGACAATTACAACAATACTGAATTAACACTTATTTTAACTTGATATAATACATCGATAAAATCAATTTAGCCTCAAATAAATAATGAAACATGTTCAATTTGGTTTAAATAATTTAAAAACAAAGTGTTGGAGAAAAAAGTAATATGTGCCAATATGCAGTATGTGCCATGTAAAAATGTGTGCCATGTAAAAAAGCTAACGTTTAAGTTCCTTGCTCAGAACATGAGAACATATGAAAGTTGGTGGTTCCTTTTAACATGAGACTTCAAAATTCCAAGGTAAGAGGTTTTAGGTTGTAGTTAATATAGTGTTTATAAGACTATTTCTCTCTATACCATTTGTATTTCATATACCTTTGACTATTGGATGTTCTTGTAGGCACTATAGTATTGCCAGTGTAACAGTATAGCTTCCGTCCCCCTCCTCGCCCCTACCTGGGCTCGAACCAGGAACACATCGACAACAGCCACACTCGAAGCATCGTTACCCATCGCTCCACAAAAGCCGTGGCCCTTGCAGCGCAAGGGGAATAACTACTCCAAATCTAAAAGCGAGTGACGTATGAAACGGTATTAGCGCACACCCAGCTAACTAGCTAGCCATTTCACATTGGTTACACCAGCCATTAGGCTGATAGGCTTGAAGTCATAAACAGCGCTGTTTTTGCGAAGAGCTGCTGGCAAAATGCATGAAAGTGCTGTTTGAATGAATGATTACGGGCCTGCTGCTGCTCAGTCAGACTGCTCTATCAAATCAGACTTAATTATAACATAATAACACGCAGAAATATGAGCCTTTGGTCATTAATATGGTCGAATCCGGAAACAATCATTTCGAAAACAAAACGTTTGTTATTTCAGTGAAATACGGAACCGTTCGGTATTTTATCTAACGGGTGGCATCCCTAAGTCTAAATATTCTTGTTACATTGCACAACCTTCAATGTTATGTCATAATTACGTAACATTCTGGCAAATTAGTTCGCAATGAGCCAGGCAGCCCAAACTGTTGCATATACCCTGACTCTGCGTGCAATGAACGCAAGAGAAATTACACAATTTCACCTGGTTAATATTGCCTGGTAAACTGGATTAGTAGTTTATAAAAAGTTTCTGTACAGCACTTTGAGATATCAGCTGATGTACGAAGGGCTATATAAATAAATGTGATTTGATTTTATTTGAAATAAAAGTATAAAAATAATAATAATAAAAAAACGGAAATCGGCGCCCAAAAATACTGATTTCCGATTGAGTCCCGCATAGCCTCTGATTTAGTTAAGTTAATCTTGTAGCCTGAGAATTCGCTGAATAATTAAATAATATTAATAAAATATGTAATTGAAGTCTCGGGACTAGAGATGAATATCAGGACATCATCAGCATACAAGCTTATTTTATGGTGAACATCACCAATGAGCAGCCCCTGTATAGCAGGCGGCCCTGGTGGCCTCGGCCAGTGGTTCCATAACGAGTGCAAATAGGAGAGGGGACAAAGGACAGCCCTGTCTGGTACCTCTGTGTATATAGAAGCTATTTGACCTTAGCCCATTAGTAAGGACAGCAGCCTGAGGATCATCATATAAACCTTTCACCCATGTTATAAAGTTGTCCCCTAGACCAAATTTATTTAGAGCAAAGAATGGGTAAGACCACTCCACACGATCAAATGCTTTCTCAGCATCTAGGGAGAGCACAAGACCATCCAAAGCACTTTGTTGGTAGGCTTGAATTACATTAAGAAGCCGCCTGACATTGTTGCAATTACGGCCCTTAATGAAGCCAGTTTGGTCTCCTTTCACAATTAGTGGCAGTGAGTCCTCTAGTCTTGTGGCTAGAATTTTAGAAAGCAATTTTCTATTCTAGAAGGGAAATTGGTCTGTACGAGGAACAAGACTCTGGACATTTTCCCTTTTTGAGAGTAAGTGATATGTTGGCTTCTCTCAGCATTTGAGGGAGCTGGTCATTTGAAAATGAGTGGTTAAACATATCATGCAATGGCTCAAGGAACAGGCCATGGAACTCTTTATAGAACTCACTACAAAACCCGTCTGGTCCTGGGGCCTTACCATTTTGCAGATTCTTAATTGCGAACATTATCTCTTCCTCGGTAATAGGGACATTAAGGAGAGACCTCTGTTCTTTGGAGATAGTAGGGAGCTCAATCTTAGAAAATAAGTTCTCCATTAATTTGGGTGCATCCTTTGGCAGTTCTGAGGCATAAAGGTTTGCATAAAATGACTTAAATTAGTCATTTATCTATTTATTTTCATATAAATGATTGTCATAGCTAAAAAGAGAGCTGTAGTCCTTCTCTTTAGTTCCTAATTCACCCTCTAACGTGTTTTGCTTTTCACGCTCTTTCCGTCTCTTAGTGGCTGTGTATGACATAATCAGACCCCTGGCGTACGCTTTACAGGTTTCCCAAAGGAGCGAGGGGTTATCTGTTGATTGAGAGTTAATAGAGAAAACGCTTTAAACTCTGTAATAAAATATGATGTGAATGTATGGTCTTTAAGAATGGTTGTATTCAACCTCCAATGTCTTGACCGATTGAATGCCCCGTTGAGTTTTATGTCCAGGATCACCTCTGCATGATCAGATATGACTATGCTTCCTATCCTAGCGGATAAAACAGACTGCAAAGATGTCCTGGGCATAAAGAAGTAATCTATTCTAGTCTGACATTCTTGAGGTCCAGAGATTAAAGTGAACTCTCTGTTGGAGGGATGAAAAGTTCTCCAAACATCAGCATACCCCAGATCATCACAAATAGCTTTAAGTGACTTAGCTTGAGGAGAGAGTGAAGCTATACCGCATTCCTCAACAAAAATGTACTGAACGTGTCCCTTCAGAATTTTCCGGGAGTCCCAAAACACGAATATTGCATCTGCGTCCTCGATTATCCAAGTCGTCAATGTGCTCCGCCATTTCGCGCACCTGTTTCTCAAGTGCTTTTATTTTAGTGTCCATAGATGTAGTTGAAGTTTCCACTCTAGCAATTCTTCCTTCTGCCTCATCAACACGTTTGACAACCCTCTGTAGTTCAGCTTAATGGCCTGCTATTGCTTCCAAGACCGTTCTTATCTTAACATCGATCACTTTAGTAATGTTATCAGTCATCTTTTGAATCACCAGGTCCATTGTGCCTGGATCCGCAATTGTGCTAGCTTCGCTAACGTTAGCTAGCTCCTCCTGCACATCTACAGGGATGGTGGTTTTGGTTGAGTTCTTAGTAGTTCTGTTGGGCATGTTGTCGGAGATTTTTCATAAATAGCCGTCAAGATTCATTGTAGGATAACTTATTTAGCCAATTCTACCACTTTTTCAAGCTAGGAGATTAATGTAAAAATATAAATTAACGAATGCCACGGGAGCTCGCTGAAACACAGTGTTCTCTCTACGGCGTCATTTTGTCCCCCTAAACAGACTTTTGGGATATAAACAAGGATTTGATCTAACACAATGACCATTCATGTTGTAGCTGGGACCCTTGGGATTGCAAACAGAGGAAGATCTTCAAAAGAAAGTGATTTATTTAATCGCTATTTGTGATTTTAAGAAGCCTGTGCTGTTTGGAAAATATGTTGATGTGGGGCGTCGTCCTCAGACAATTGCAAGGTATGCTTTCGCTGTAAAGCCTATTGTAAGTCGGACAACACAGTTAGATTAACAAGAATTTAAGCTTTTAAATTATATAAGATACTTGTATGTTCATGAATGTTTAATATTAGGATTATTTATTTGAATTGTGCGCACTCCAATTTCACCAGATGTTGTCGACTGGTGTCCCGCTAGCGGGATGCCTATCCCTAAAAACCTGTTTCCACTTTGTCATTATGGGTTATTGTGTGTAGATTGATGAAGAAAAACATTTTTTAATCCATTTTAGAATAAGGCTGTAACGTGGAATCGTTTTGGGGGGAAAAGGGGGTCTGAATACTTTCCCGAATGCACTGTATGTAGTATGTGCTATGTTCTCCCTGACTGTGTCTCCTGTTCTCTCTCTGTCAGCTGTATTGACGAGTGGTTTGAGGTGAACAGATCGTGTCCAGAACATCCCTCAGACTAAAGGGCCTCGCTACTTTTCTCCACAGGTAAATTATATATTAATATGTATTTTCTTCACAGGTAAATTCTATATTAATATGTATTTTCTCCGCAGGTAAATTCCACATTTCCTGGGTGTTGTTGATGTTGATGCATTATTGTGATAAGTCACTTTAATATTCTGTGGGAAACTTAAAGGTTTCTGCCGTAGAATTCCCCAAACGGAAATGCAGTACTGTATTGACACAAAACAGGAAAAATCTGATACAGTATTATACCCTTTAGTTCAGTCGAGTTCTTTCTTTCTATTGTTCTGTTTCAGCATCACATCAGTTTATTCAGATTTCTGTTGTTTTCCCTCGCTGCAGGTTTCTTACTTCCTCGATAAGAAGAGTGATCTGTTCCAATAACAACAGTCCTCAATGTGAATCCCATCCCCTTCCCTGTGACTCTGTGGCCAGTACAGAACTGACCCCTGACCCTACCCCTCTACCCCCACCACCTCCAGTATGTCTCAACAGCCCTCAACACCTCCACTCAAACCAGTCAAGTACCGCAGTGTGCCAAATCTCATTAAAAGCAATTTTCAGGGAAACTACATTTAATGCTGATCTATCTCTTTATCTTCACACACACAGTTTGCTCCAAGACAAGACCAGACAGACACAAACTCACAAATGCACACTCACAAATACAACCAACCTCTGCTTTGTCCTCAAAGACAGACAGACAGACAGACAGACAGACAGACAGACAGACAGACAGACAGACAGCATGCTTATCCGACAGCCTGATGTTGAGGGAAGACACCACCTCTTTTGCACAACTATCCAATCAGGAACATCTGTTGCTCTCAACACGCCCTCTCACTCTCTGCTGCATCAATGGAACGGCTGTATATGCCACCCACAGACATTTTGCATTCCATCCCATTGGCCGTGCCTCAGTGATTGTGCTGCTGTGATTGGCTGAGCTCCAGGGCTACTGTGACTTGGAATTCCCTCCTCCTGTGTTATTGGGCAGCAGATTCAGGTCTCCTCCCATCTGTTTGGTCTGAGTGATTGTACACCTGGACATTTTGGGGAGCAAGCTGAGGGGAGAGGGGGAAGTCAGTTCTCATCCCCCTCTCCCACTCTTTCCCCATCCTCACCAACTCTGTCTACCAGTGCCTTCACCTTCGGATCCTGGCCTACCAAGGCAGAGTCAGGACAACAGAACAGTGTGAATGGTAGGTGGGGGACAGAGGGCAGGAGGTCAGGTATCTGTCTATATTAAATCCTCCCTCCCTAACCCTTCTCCCTGTGTGTTGTTGACTGGATGACGACAGACGGAGAGAGACCCAGCAGAGAGCCAGACTCAGCTGAATGTGAAACTCTGCTTAACTCTAACCTTTACTCCACTGGGACATGCTGCTAGCTGCTAGCCACACTGAAATTAGAAGTGCCCTGCTATATGCTGTCCCACCCCATGTTTCTCACGCTCTCCTTTCCCCTGACTAGCTATCTAACTCACAACCCTTCAATGCCTCTGTGGTAGCAACAAGACGTGAACTGGACTGTGCTACCAGAAGCGTGTGGCTCGGCTAGTGGCAACTACAACTCCCAGCAGGCACTTCTCTGGAGTGAGAACGTTAATCTTAGTTTTTGTAGCAGCAATAGCTGTCTGACTGGGACATGAGGCCCTCTGTGCTTAGCCTGATTCCCAACTGAATTACTGTGTTTCACTGTGTTTTACTGTACATCTTCAGTTTGGCAATTGTAAAGAGGAGCATTTCAGTTGGGATCCAGGCTACAATGTGCTGACCCCAGATCAGATATCCCCCTCCCCCAGGGGCCCGTTGACATTATGTGGTGTATATACTCTAGCCTTCTACAGGGTTCACACACCCATCCTCTTCTCTCACTCACTCACTTTGACTTTTAATCTTTATTTATCATCATGAGACTTAGCAGTTATTATTATGCAAATGATTTTATTTTAAGTGTGCAGGTTTTGACATAATGGTGTAATTGCATATCTGTGTATGTATGTGTGAGTTGTAGTGAAACTAAGTCGGGCCTTAATGCAAAGAGAATGACATGAATAACTATGTCTTCTATTCATGTTTGTCCATTTCAGTGCTGTTTCAAATAGCTGCCTGAGCTAGCACACTTTTTACCCAATCATAATCATCTACCATTCAATCTATCACAGTAGAGGTGAGAGGGCGGGGCAGGAAGTAGACGATTGGTGGAGCTCCATTTCAAAGCCAATCAGAATAAGGGGAAGACTGATGTCTTCAAAAAAGTTATCATTAGAATGTTGGATCCCCTGAAACTTTGTCAACGTGTTTGAAGGTTTTACACATTTCCTATCTAATACATTTCAGCTTCCAGCAACCCTGTGTTGTAATATTTAAACAAGGCCTTGCTGTTGTTCTCTTTAATGTTTTGAGAGCTTTCCCAGGATGTGCTGCTAACGAGTACACAAGTATAGTAGACCTCCATCTTCACCATTGGGTTGCGAATAAGGGCAGAGTAAGAAACTGATAGACAAAAGGCTTTATTGGCTATGCTTTTCACAATCATTGTGGAGGTTTTTCATCTCCACAGTTTAGGGATTTTAGATTATAGTATATTATTATGACATATCAAGGAATAAGATCAATAGTATTTATATTGGTTGCCCAATTCAAACCAGTCAGACAAATTAACAAAGAGCATTAATAGGGGATCTGGGTGTTATGGTATGGATATACTAAAGATAGTGTTACCATGGCTACTGGGTCAGTTACACCATATTAACTGTGGTTTCTCCAAAAGTGCCATCATCATGCCTTTATAACATGCTGCTAACAATTTATTTTTCAAGAACTACAGTGAGGCATAAAGCACTTTGGAATTGGGACAATAAAAATCCCCCACCCAAATGGACTGTTTCCCCATTTGTCATCATGTACTATAGCTAATAAAGTTTAATCTAAATCCAGATGGGAGTTTATCCTCATTGCACATCAGTGAGGGAGAAACTAGAATATCTGGTCTGAAACTAGAATATCTGGTCTGAAACTAGAATATCTGGTCTGAAACTAGAATGTCTGGTCTAACCGCATGGTTTGTCCCATGGCTACTGTACTGTAAGTGTATTGAAATGTTGTCGAATGGCTCACGATTGTGAAGCATACTACTGTATGTGTACAATATGCCCTTATTGTCATGGGTATGTGTGTAGCACGAGGATCCTCCCTAGCTAGCCTACCAGAACAGCCTTATATGATCTACTGTAGCTAGAATCAGTTTTAAATCACATTTGACCCCCATTTCAGTTTTGTTAGTCTTTTATTTTGGATGTTTGAGTTTCTTTGGGGGGCGAGTGGGGAGGCAGCCTAGCACCTAAACTGATTTCGTTATGTTTTTACTGTAGAGAATTCAGTTTGGATGTCAGGCCAGTGGTAAAGGAGGGGGGTTATATGGTCATTTTGTGTAAATGTTTTGGTTTTGCTGCTTATGCTACAGTTGCCAATTTGAGCCCATATCAATCCAATCGGATCGATGTCTATCCAAATCTACGTGTTGAAAAGCGCCATATGGATGGACTTGTGAAGAAGCAGTGTTTAAAACAGTCAACATATATGAATGTGAGATGTGTTAGAGAACACACATATGTCATCAGGTTGATGTTCCGTTCATGATACTATAATATACCATGACAGCGAACATACTGTAGATGATTATTAGTTGGGGATGAGCTTGCTTGAATGAAGGTGGAGGTGTAGTAGGGCATTCATGTAATAGTTGAGAGGTGAAGGAAACTATTTTTATTTGGGTTATACCTCCCAAGGTACTTCAGAGACAGGCCGACAGTACATACCTAGAATTGTTATTTTAGAAACTTTTTAGACATACAGTATGTTATAACATTCCATTTATGTAAAAATATGTACAGAATTTGAAATTAAATGAGCAACATTTTTGGAGCACATTCTTTTAATTGTACAAGTGTGACTTACTGGTGGATGAGTGTTTCACTTTCAATGCATTATGGCAGAAGCTTTCTCAACAGTCACTGAAAAGTTACATTACCGGTCCAACATTTTAGAACACCTACTCATTCAAGGCTTTTTCTTTATTTGTACTATTTTCTACATTGTAGAATAATAGTGAAGACATCAAAAATATGAAATAACACATATCATGTAGTAACCAAAAAAGTGTTAAACAAATCAAACAACATTTTATATTTGTGATTCTTCAAATAGCCACCTTTTGCCTTGATGACAGCTTTGCACACTCTTGGCATTCTCTCAACCAGCTTCACCTGGAATGCTTTTCCAACAGTTTTGAAGGAGATCCCACATAAGATGAGCACTTGTTGGCTGCTTTTCCTTCCCTCTGCGGTCCGACTCATCCCAAACCATCTCAATTTGGGTTGAGGTAGGGGGATTGTGGAAGCCAGGTCATCTGAATCAGCACCCCATCACTCTCCTTCTTGGTAAAATAGCCCTTACACTGCCTGTTGGGTCATTGTCCTGTTGAAAGGACAATTCTTGTGGCGGTCCTCATGAGAGCCAGTTTCATCATAGCGCTTGATGGTTTTTGCGACTGTACTTGATGAAACTTTAAAAGTTCTTTACATTTTACGTATTGACTGACCTTCATGTCTTAAAGTAATGATGGACTGTCGTTTCTCTTTGCTTATTTGAGCTGTTCTTGCCATAATATAGACTTGGTCTTTTACCAAATAGGGATATGTTCTGTATACCTCCCTAACTTGTCACAACACAACTGATTGGCTCAAATGCATTAAGAAGGATAGAAATTCCACAAATTTACTTTTAAGAAGGCACATCTGTTAATTGAAATGTATTCTAGGTGACTACCTCATGAAGCTGGTTGAAAGAATGTCAAGCGTGTGCAAAGCTGTCATCGAAGGAAAAGGGTGGCTACTTTGAAGAATCTCAAATAAAAAATATATTTTGATTTGTTTAACACTTTTTGTTACTACATGATTCTATAGTTTTGATGTCTTCACTATTATTATACAATATGGAAAATAATGTAAAAATAAAGAAAAACCCTTGAATGAGTAGGTGTCCAAACTTTTGACTGGTACTGTGTGTATAAATATATATATATCTCTTTGGGGGTGGGGGGGGTTGCAGTAAAATCTCATACACCCAGTTACTTCTCTGCAGCTGCTACCACAACATCTATCCTCTGTGATTTAGGTTCCATTTCTGCGGTACAATTGACAAAACCCTTGAATGAGTAGGTGTTCTAAAACGTTTGACCGGTAGTGTATATGGAAGTTGTGTAATGTCCTGTCTTCCTCTATTTGTTTGTTCCTTGTCATCGCCTGCTAACCTATATTCATTAGTCACCATATACCACAAACTGACCATAACATGAATGTCTGTATGTGTCATACAGATACAGTGCTGGCCAAAATACAAGAATAAGGGAATGAGGCAGAGAGTTGATAAGGGAGGTTTGAGAGCAGTGGCCTAATCTCCAGTTAATTGCAGGCACCGCATAAAATTCAGCTTATTTACACTGGGCTCTGTTGTGGTGCAGGAGAAATTCAATACTGCAATTCAGCACCAGTAAAGTATTTCCTTTAGTCGACAAAAGCAGTTTCAAATCAAATCAAACTGTATTTGTCACATGACCCGAATACAACAAGTGTAGACCTTACTGTGAAATGCTTACTTACAAGCCCTTAACCAACAATGCAGTTCAAGAAGAGTTAAGAAAATATTTGCCAACTAAAGTAAAAAATAAAAAAAATAAAGTAACACAAGAGGCTTTATACAAGGGGTACCGGTACCAAGTCAGTGTGCGGGGGTACACGTTAGAGGTCATTTGTACATGTAGGTAGGGGTGAAGTAGCTATGCATAGATCAGGGATGCAAACTGGTGAGGGCCGAAAAAGATGACTCAATTTTTTGCACTGAAACATGCAACTAATTAAACAACAAAGAATATTTACATTATCAGTCTCTGTGTGTAAAATATAAAGTGGTTAATGTGAACCTAACTCACGGCTACAAAATGTAAAGAAAGCAATTCAATGTAATTTATTGCCTAGACTTTACTGCAAACAACAAGTCTTGGGAAAAAACAATACAATATTGCAGTTAGCCATGACAGCCTTTATAATAGAACACTTGTGACCTCACACACACAGCTAAATATTGCACTTTAAAAAAAAAAAACATCTTCACGTAGAAATAGAATGAAACAAACAGGCATTCTATTTTCACTCTATTATAGTGGCCACTATAGTAGACATTGATCAAGTGCACAAGGTTACACACTTGCAAAAATAATGTTCACTGAGTAAAAATGTTAATAATCCCCCCTCACTCACACACAAGTGTTACTGTCAAATTCAACACAACATAAGCTAAATCTTTGGGCTACACTGCACATTATTACAAGTGTACACTTTAAGCCTGTGGACATCTGTTCTACAATGTGCCAGCAGAGCATGATACCCTTTGTTGGCATAATTGATCTCTTTCAGGCAGAGAGTACACCTGGCACACCCCTTTTTATCCACTGTATTGAAAAAGTGAGAAATAGGGAAAGTGTGTGGTGTTCCTTTCACCTCTATAGTGGCATCCAGTTTAAGCCAGACCCAGGTACACTTGATCGCTGAATGCACTTGTTTAACAAGCAACACCTCATTTTCACCTAATTCTCTCATTCTGAAAATGAACCACATGCTGTAGAGGGAAAACCTTAGTTCACAGATAGTAGTTCGTTCGTTAGCTAGTCAACATTTCACACAGATTGCCAGGGTCCAGTAAGCAACAAACGCGTTATAACTTGAACGGCAAGGAGTCGTATACGAGTTAGTATTATAGCGAATTGGTTAGGTGAACGTTACTAACGTTAGCTCTAACGTTAGCTCATCTGATGTTGTCTGACTTTAGTAGCCAGCTAATTTTCACACCATAAACACAATTATTTGATCAGTTAAGTTGGCAAATGTTGCTCAACATTTCTCTGGCTAGCTAACGGGAGAATTCGATCCAGATAGTAAGATACTTAACAATGCCAATACTTGTTCCATCACACTTTCTCCCTCACCTCAAACTTCCCAAATAACAGCTGTTTTTCTGTTACAGCTCATGAAGTACGCTTCATCACCTTATCACCCCCATCTCCGTGGTCAGGCTTCTCACCTAACGTTGCCTCTTCTTTATCGTCCAGGGGATGCGCTGCTGTAACTAACAAACTGCCTTTCTACTCTCCGCGGTCTTTCCGGGGCGTGCGTGCTGATGCTGTCACTAGCAGGTTGGTTGTCTCTTCTCTCTTCAGTCGCGTGCTGATGCTGTCATAGCAGATTGGTTGTCTCTTCTCTCTTCAGTCGCGTGCTGATGCTGTCACTAGCAGGTTGGTTGTCTCTTCAGTCGCGTGCTGATGCTGTCATTAGCAGGTTGGTTGTCTCTTCTCTCTTCAGTCGTGTGCTGATGCTGTCACTAGCAGGTTGGTTGTCTCTCCTCTCTTCAGTCGCGTGCTGCATTCTGTTGTTTTGTGAACGATTGGCTGATCCTTGTATACAGCCAGTATTGTTCCAAACTCGCATCACTCATTCGCTTACAGCCAGTAGTCAAGGCTTTTACCCATATGCCAGAATCACCTAGCTAATACAGTATGTTCAAATATTTACAAAATGCAGTATGCAAGAAAACACACCAAGAACTTCTAAGTTTCGGTAACAGACGTGACCAATCTACACACTCTCCAGCTCAGTTCTGTCTCCTCAGTGGAAGCGTAGCCTTCCCTCAGCCTCAAACAGCTTCTCTTCCTCTTCAGAAAGACGGTTTCCTTTCAAACTGTGGGTAAGTGATGACAGAGCACATCATAATCAGCAATACAATAAAAGACCCACAAGCATTACAAAGTGGAAATGGTGAAAGATGTTTTGAAATACAAATGGGTCTAAGGAATATATCAAATACTATTATTAACCTGATACAAAAAAATGAGTAATGTGCCTTTAAATGAGCGACATTGCGTTACATTGCGTACACTCACCAGATCTCTTTGAGTGATGTGTTGTGGGAGATAGCCTCTGACAGCTGTCTGATTCCATCCACTGTCAGCTGATTATTGATTAACCTGCGCAGAATGGACCAGAGGGATCGCTAGGTTAACAAGCTAACCTTTATTCACTTTCTGGTTAATTCTGAGGCTAAACTTCGTTATTGGTTGTAGGGAGTGTGTTGAGACGGGCCTGCCTTACCAGAGGTGAGAGAGACCCGTGTTGGATCTGATCAGCTCTGCCAGGTCTGGTGCTACATCATCTGACAACTCGTTTTGCACCAACCTAGAACACCACAACACACATTTAAACTGTGTTAACTCCAAAGCACAAATACACATTAAATATCAGAGACAAATACTGTCACAGGAATTTGATGTATGAATAAGATTGTCCTACCAGAAGATTCTGAGCATAGTGTTGCATTTTAGTGCTTCGGCCAAGTGCCTCCCACCTTCTGAAGTGATGCCATTGGCTGAGAGGCTAAGGGAGAGAAGAGCATATAAATATAATTACTTTTAGTAGTACATAAGTATACTGTATTACTTTAGGTAATGATATTACTATGAGGCAGAGTGATATACTGTAAAATAGATACTGTAGTTTCAGTGTTTGTGAGTTAGGGAGTTCAGTAACCCATACTGTAGCTGAATGTGCGTTAGGAAAATGATACACCAATGGGTTATACTTCCTTATTTCTGACCTCAATCGCAGTTGTGGGAGAACTGAAATACATGGCACAATCAGTGCCACATACTTAAGAGAAGTGATAACGATGACATATCTTGCCATCCATCTCACCTGAGGTTGGTAAGACTTGGGTGATTCCTCAGGGCCACTGCGAATGCTCTTGCTCCTTCATCACCAATACTGTTCCCCCACATTCTGAAAAACAGGAACAATCCATCCCATGCACTCTGTTAAATAAATAAATAAATAAATATTGTAATAGTACACTTACCCCACTTCAAAGATAGATGTGCTCTTCTGAATGGCACTGGCCAGATACCTGCCACCCACACTGGTGAACTTGTTGCTGCCAACCCTTTGAACAAATCAAAGTGCCAAAAATAAACATTTTAATTCATACACAAGTAATTATATAATTGATTGGACATACTAATTTACATACTTGACGACTCTTAACTTAGGACATTCCTCAATGATATGAGCAATTAGCTTGGCTCCGATGTCCGTGATGAGATTATTGTAAAGTCTGCAAAATCAAGACAACAGAAATACAGTCACATCATATGAATTTGTCATACAGCATAATAGATTACTAAAGTTCGACAGGCAAGTTGACCCTGATAGACACTGACTCACCCCAAAACCTCCACCACTCTGTGTTTGATAAGCTCCTCAGCCAATACTTCAACGCTGCTGTCTGATATCTGATTGACACACAACCTGAAATGGAAAAACTAATTTAGATGAAAAGTTAGTTTTACTAGTATTTTTTTTTATAGCAGTAAGAAATTATTTGTCTATGTTATTTGTAAACAAGTGCACCTTTCATGTAAACAGTGGCATAAAATACATACTGTTTCCATCTGCATGTATTGTTAATTCCTCACCTCACCACGGTCATTTTACTGAATGAAGGCCTGAGCTGCTTGACCCCATAGTCACTGATGTTGTTGTTGTCCATGTCCACCCCTAGCCTCTTCCGCCGGTGCTGCAGCACAAAGTTGAGGGCACTGCAGTCGCCAGAGAACACATTACAGTAGCCCAGCTTGATGTAGTCAGCTGTGATGCCCTTCGCAGTCAGCTGGGCCACCTCTTTACTTCCTGTCTCGAAGATGCAGCGCAGCATCCACAGGAAGTTGGGCAGGACATGCACCTTGCTGCCCTCCTGCTCTGTGCTGTGGAGTGGCAAGCCGCGGAGGTGGGACCTCACGCTGGTGGACAGGTAGGACTTGAGGACCGCCCGCTTCCTCTTCAGTGGCGCTGGAGGAACCATGTACTCCAGCAGGCCGGCATTGGCCTTAGACAGCAGTCCACACAGGAAGAGGTTGGCGTACTGGAGATGCTCGTTGGTCTTGAACGGGTCCTTTCCCCTGGGTTTGGAGGAGCCACCGATGCAGGGGAAGACACACGATAAACAAGATGTGTTGTCCCTCCTGCTGCACTCGGTGAAGAACTTGAGGATGTTCCCTTCGCTGGCCTGTTCGTCCAGAACCAGGGAGAATGCAGCCAAGAAGGACTGTAGGGTGAGATGAAAGAACTCAAAGGTAGAAGGGTTTCCACAGGCATCGTAGAGGCTGACCGGTCGGAGGAAACCCACCTGAAGGTCGTCCTCAGTCAGGCCACAGGAGGTCACCTCCTCCTGGTCGAACACAAATACTCCTCTCTCCATGCCCAGCAGAGCCAGCTTGGAGAAGGCTGTCAGTGGCCTCAACCCTGCCCTGAAGGTATCAGCGGGGCACCTGGTGTTTCTCGTCAGGAGGCCCGGTGGGGGAGCGGCCCCCCGGCTGAAGAAGACTTCAGAAAGCAGAAGGAATATGCTAGTGAGGGTCACGCAAGCTTCTGGCAACTCAAAGTCGTCATAGACTGAGCTCAGGTGTTTAAAGCTCTTGAAGACGATCCAGCAGAAGAGGGGGATGGAGCAGAGGCCACAGAGGTGGGGGCTGGCATCCAGCTGGACTGAGACCAGGTCCCTGTGCTCCTGCTCTTTGAAGTGTAGGTTGGTGTAGGTTTGAAGGTGGGCCGGAGAGAACCCACGCAGTGCCACCCTCTTACGGATCACCCTGCTCTGGACCTCAGTGCCTGTCCGAGCAGTAAGGACTTTCCGGGAACCATTGAGCAGCTTCCCACAGAGCAGGTTAATGAGCACCAGAAGGGGGTGAGTCCTCTCCTCTGGAGAAACCACCTCAGGCATGTTCTCCAGGTCCAGATCAGCCTGGATCTCATCATAGCCGTCAAACGTAAAGAGAACCTTTTCGGGGAAGCGGAGGATGTAGCTGAACACCTCATTGTCCGCATCTTGGTCGGGGTAGCAGTTGTATTTGAAAAGCAGGTCCCTGAGTGAGATCTCGTCTGTCTCCTTGAATGTGCTGAACATCCTACAGCGGAACTTGAAGAAGAACATGGCGTCTGTCTGTTCCAGCTCCCTATTGGACCACAGCCTCTGGAGCTTCTGGAGGAGGATGGACTTGCCCACCCCAGCGTCCCCCGTGATGAGCACCGTCTCTGCCTGTGGGTTAAAGACACCCTGCTCTCCCAGGAGCTGCTCCAGACCCTCCAGGTGGCCCAGGCTCTCATTGCGGTCATTCAGGAGCTCCATCAGGGTGTCTGTATAGAGCTCCTCCAGCAGGGTTTCCTCTCGCTTGGTGTAGGATGCAATGAAGCGTGTGTCTCGGCCCAGCTCGTGCCTCAGCTTCTCACAGTACCTACTAACTGAGAGGAGGGGGGTAGGGAGAATACACTGGGGTCTCATTCTCAACCACAGATATTCAGCCAAAATATACAGTAGTTTCCCCCGTGATTTTCGAATAGCTTACATTTTCAATGCACTGTATTTTTTTATTGTTAAGTAAAATTCCAATAACACATATGAAGTGCAGCACCATACAGTCTACTGACACACTTACTAGGGTCCGTGTTCTTCACTGGTATGTCCCGTATGAAGTCTGGTGGCTGGTAGTTGATCTCTTTAAGCCATGGTTGGAGGTCTATGTATGCATCATAAACTTTGTAGAGAATATATAGGAAGTATTCACATGCCTGCTCCCCTTTGCTTTGGACCAATTCCAGGATTTTACGCACCTGCGCCATGTCAATCATAAGTAAATCATATTTACTTTACAGTGATTCAATAATAATTTGACAGCTAACAGTTTCCCCCTTTTACACACCTGCACAATGCCAATCATATGTACTTCCCAGTGATTCATATTTAATTAATATTACTTCCCACATTTTGATTAATGTGGCCAAACAGGATTTTTCACAGATAAGATACTGGCAACATACCAAATGCATTGCAAAATCAAGTCTTGTCTTTATACTTTCTCATCTTAAAATCAATTAGTCAATTTTAGTTTGGGCCTAGTAAGCTATTTGTGAATAAAAGAGCATGTCTTTGTGATGGGTACTTTGTCATTTAATGTGTGTTGTCCAAATTGACATGTATCCTCTCTGAAACACTCCTATGGTAAATTACCTGGTCTGTCTTGGTGGCTGAGCGCTGGATGATTTCTGTATCCTCAATACACAGAAAGCCACTTTGTAGGAGGTTATCCAGAATGCACTGCGTGCTCTTCACTTGGGAAACTAGTAGCTCACGGTGCAAGGTGAGCATTTGGACAGTGGACACATGGCCCGTTAGTCCAGCACGGGCTTCTTCGGCACTGGAGCCCATAATATGCATGGCTTCAGCAGCCTCTATTTACTGGAAAATGTAAGAAGTAATTCTAGTCAGATAATCAGTTAGGAGAAAATGATCCAACAGTACGGATAAAATACATTATAGTAGTCTATGGCTATCGCGTACGGTATACGGGCTGCCTATACATACCGTCAGAACCTTTGATAACATTGTTCTTATCCGCGCTGTCGTAGTCCGCGGCCGAAAAACTCGGAAACTACGTCTCTCTTCAAAAACAAACTCCAGTCTTGGTTATTAAACCATTAAATAGCGTGCGACAGGATAATAACAAAACGTTTCTCTATGACCGTTAGAATAGGAATCTAGTATTGTCTCAAACAATGTTAGGAGGGAAAAAAAACACTGAACACAGTACTGGTTCTTTGAGGAAGTGAAACCAAAAACAGCCTCGGATGCGCGTAATTTCGCCTCGAATTGCGTCCGCGCTTTTGGCATGCTGATGTCTGCTTCTTTTTATGCAGGGTTTTCGCCACTTGTAAGTGCTCCACGGTAAATCAGGATTTCCCAAACATGTCCTAATAATTCGAAATATTGCTTAGAAAACCAGGTGTTTTAATCAGCATATGCTTACTTCGATGTCACCTTTCGCCGATTAAAATAATAAAATAAGGTGTTTACATGACCGTTGCATAATATTGTCACAATCAGTTTCATATCAAATTATTACTGTGCATGTAAACTTACTCACTCGTAACCAAAGAAAAAATACGATTTAGCTACCAGTGTGATGTGACACAAACCCATCGTAGCAAATGTATGTCAACTTGCTACTGAGACTAAATGTGTTTTATTTATAATCCGTTTTTTTCCTCAAGCCTCCGATCTATCGTGTTGCATTACTGTTGCCAATTTAACATGAATAGCCCATAGCCTACAGATGACTGTCTTGTCCACTGATTTAATGAAATAGAACCAATACAAATGTTTGTCAGTGTTGGTGTATTCATTTTATAGTTCAATGCACTTGGTAGAAATAAGTACAGCTTCAGAAATTCCCAGTTTAAACTTTACTCTCATGCAGATCCGTCATTGTAAAATAAGAATTTGTTCCTAACTGACTTGCCTAGTTAAATAAAATAAAGGTGAAATAAAATAGAAGATTAGCCTGGGGTTCTTCTTCATGGGCCCCTGAAGGACAGAATCTTCTGATCTGAGGGGTGGAGCCTTTGCTTACTTCACCACAGGTTGTGCAATTATTCCTTGTTTATTTGCTGAGAATCATTTTAGAATACAGAGAGAACATCAGGTCAATGACATGTAGGAGGACTGCAGAGATTGTTAGTGTTGATGGTGGGTGAAGAGAGACTTGCACCAAAATGTTTGCAAGTCAAAGACACAATTTCCTTCACCCAAAGTACCCATTCATGTGCATTTTACATGTCGGCCTATATATTTTATAGGAAGTCAGCTATAGTCATCACTGTCATGACACAGGTATAATGGAAGACCCATTAACTATAATATATAAGAATCATAATGTTAAAACACCATAATCCAATTGATAGCATATTACATGTTACAATTACATTACTGATCCTTGACTTTGGCGATGTCATTTACAAAATAGCCTCCAACACTCTACTCAACAAATTGGATGCAGTCTATCACAGTGCCATCCGTTTCGTCATCAAAGCCCAATATACTACCCACCACTGCGACCTGTATGCTCTCGTTGGCTGGCCCTCGCTTCATATTCGTCGCCAAACCCACTGGCTCCAGGTCATCTACACATTTCTGCTAGGTAAAGCCCTGCCTTATCTCAGCTCACTGGTCACCATAGCAGCACCCACTCATAGCACACGCTCCAGCAGGTATATTTCACTGGTCACCCCCTAAGCCAATTCGTCCTTTGGCCACCTTTCCTTTCAGTTCTCTGCTGCCAATGACTGGAACGAACTGCAAAATCACTGAATCTGGAGACTCATATCTCCCTCACTAACTTTAAGCACCAGCTGTCAGAGCAGCTCACAGATCACTGCACCTGTACATAGCCTATCCAACTACCTCATCCCCATACTGTTTATTTGATTTATTTTGCTCCTTTGCACCTCAGTATCTCTACTTGCACACTCATCTTCTTCACATCTTTCACTCCAGTGTTTAATTGCTATGTTGTAATTATTTCGGCACTATGGCCTATTTATTGCCTTACCTCCCTTATCCTACCTCATTTGCACACACTGTATATAGACTTTTTCTATTGTATTATTGACTGTATGTTTGTTTATTCCATGGGTAACTCTGTGTTGTTATTTGTGTCGCACTGCTTTGCTTTATCATGGCCAGGTCGCAGTTGTCAACGAGAACTTGTTCTCAACTAACCTACCTGGTTAAATAAAGGTGAAATAAAAATAAAATAATAAAATAATGTATCATTTACAATGCTATTGTAACAGTATAGCTTCCGTCCCTCTACTCGCCCCAAACTGGGCTCAAACCAGGGACCCTCTGCACACATCAACAGTCACCCTCGAAGCATCATTACCCATCGCTCCACAAAAGCCACGGCCCTTGCAGAGCAAGGGGAACCACTACTTCAAGGTCTCAGAGCAAGTGACGTCACCAATTGAAACGCTATTAACGCGCACCACCACTAACTAGCTAGCAATTTCACATCGGTTACACTCACCCCCTTTTGACCTCCTCCTTTTCCGCAGCAACCAGTGATCTGGGTCAACAGCATCAATGTAACAGTATAGCTTCTGTCCCTCTCCTCGCCCCAATCTGGGCTTGAACCAGTGACCCTCTGCACACATCAACAACTGACACCCACGAAGCATCGTTACCCATCACTCCACAAAAGCCGCGGCCCTTGCAGAGCAAGGGGAACCACTACTTCCATGTCTCAAAGCGAGTGACGTCACCGATTGAAATGCTATTAGCGCGCACCACCGCTAACTAGCTAGCCATTCCACAGCGGTTACACTGTAACGTGTCTGTCTCCCTCCAGCAGGTGGCGTTTTTTGGTTCTCAATCAGGGACAGCTGTCTATCATTGTCTCTGATTGGAATCATACTTAGGTAGCCCTTTTTCCCTTCTTTCGGTGTGGGTAGTTGACTTTTGTTAGTGGCACTATAGCCCTGTAAGCTTCACGGTTGTTTCTTCGTTTGTTGTTTTGTTGGCGACATTTTCTAATAAAAAGGAAAATGTACGCTCACCACCCTGCACTTTGGTCCACTTCTTTCGACGGCCGTGACAGTCATCACAGGCATCCTCCATTGCCTGAAGAAGGGCCATACGTTCATGGGGTTTGCAATCATACACCTTCCCCCGCCATGCAGAAAACAACTTCTCAACTGGGTTGAGAAATGGGTAATATGGTGGGAGATAGAGAATTGTAAACCTGGCATGGTCATGGAACCAGTTGCGGACCTGAGCAGACCTATGGAAACTCACGTTGTCCCAAATTAGAATATGGCCCTCTCTGCTCTGGCTGAAAAAGATTGTCATGTAAGGTGTTCAGGAAATTAAGGAGATGGGCAGTGTTGTATGGTCCAAGGGTGGCATGGCAGTGGAGGGCTCCATTGTGGCCCATAGCTGTGACAATTTCCCCAATGTGTCCAGGTACCTCAATGAAGGTGCGTTGACCAATGATGTTCCTTCCTCTCCTCCTTGTCTTCGCTAAATTGAATCCAGCCTACTGTGAATATGAGTTCCTGGGGGATGGTACTCCACAAGTCTCTGAAATGACAATAAATACTGTAATTGCTGTATAGTAAAGTGCACTGGCAACATCAATGAGTCTATAATGTTTTAAGAGTGTAATACTTACTTGCACATATTTGTACCGTTTATCCTTCACTCTTTGGGGAATTCCTTTCAAATGGGACTCTGTAGATTTGCTTCATCCGGAAATTGATGATTGATAATTTCACTAGGATGTTATGGAAGATGGCAGGGTTTTCAATAATCTGTTGTTGGATTTCCCGTTGTCTTAAGGAAGATGGCAGGGTTTTCAATAATCTGTTGTTGGATTTCCCGTTGTCTTATGGCATTATTTTCAACGACTATTTGCACAATGGCAGCATCCTTTTTGTCTGCAAATTGACGTGTTCTACCACCACGTGGTGGTTGTCTTTCAGTTCTACAAAAACAAAATAGCATACAGTACAGTAAACACTACAGTAATACAGTTGTCATGACATTGGCCTGGGGGATAGGTTTATGACAGTCATAAATACCTCTTCCACCCCTTTTACCTCTCTACCCTACTGAGGTTACATTAAAAAAAAATATTGGTTAACATAGAGATTCTGGGAACATCAGTATGTGGGGGGAAAATGAACTATATTCAACCCAGCCCTTTTCCTTTGTGTAACAAGCTGTCATATCTGTTCCGCCCGCTAGGGACGTTTTCCTTTATGACGTAAAGAATTATCCAGGTATAATTCATTCTTTGTATATGTAGTTCTGTGTGATTAATTAATTATTTACTAAATACCTAACCAAACACAATTTTGTATTGCCGATTCAAATTGTTAGCCAGGGTTCTTGCAGATAACCAAGAATTTACAACTTTCAGATTATGAGACTGAAGTAAGATGACGATTGATATTGGCTGCTATTGATGTAAAATATTACTAGATCTTTAAGAGTTTATTCAGAAGATAACAGCTCTATAAATATTACTTAGTGGTGCCCGACTCTCTAGTTAATTACATTTATATGATTAGCTCAATCAGGTGATATTAATTACGGAGAAATTATTTGATAGAATAGCATGTTTTAGCTATTAATCCGGCATAGCAAAAGACACGACACAGTATAAAAGATAAACATGTTACAAAATAGTGTAGTTCCCAATTTCATATATACAGTAATACTTTGTATCCCGTTATAGTATGTATTGGAATCTACAATCTTTACTGTGCTTTATGTTGTACTATTGATTAAGGCCTTGTAAGTAAGCCTTTCAAGGTAAAGCCTGTTGTATTCGGCGCATGTGATGAATAACATTTTATTTGATTTCTTCCATCTCTACCTCTACCTCCACCTCTCCCTGCTAAGTTTACTTCCATTGGTCTCCAAACACAGGAGTACTAACCTGTAGACTTTTTATTCATACCAAATGTCTGATTTCAAAGTGAACATTTATGCAATTAGTGTTTGCACGTGTGAAGAGAGACGATCGCTTCCAAAAATATTGCAAAGGAATTAGTGCTCTTGTTCACCAGGGTAGGGGTTCCAAAGGAGATCCTTACCGACCAGGGGACCCCCTTTATGTCCCGCCTTATGGCGGACCTTTGTAAACTGTGGCAGGTGAAACAGTTGAGGACATCGGTTTACCATCCTCAGACGGACGGGCTGGTTGAGAGATTCAACCGGACCCTGAAGTCAATGCTCAGGAAGGTAATCGATAAGGATGGGAAAAACTGGGATTGCATGTTGCCGTATCTGATGTTTGCCATTAGAGAGGTTCCTCAAGCCTCGCTGGGGTTTTCTCCCTTTGAGCTGGTATATGGAAGGCATCCCCGGGGAATCTTAGACATCGCCCGGAAAACCTGGGAGCACCAATCCACCCCGTATACTAGTGTCATAGAGCACGTCACGGCAATGCAAGACAGGATAGCCACAGTCATGCCCATCGTCAGAGAGCACATGAGACAAGCACAGGAGCACCAGCGGCACACTTATAACCAGCAGGCTACCCTGAGGGAATTTCAACCGGGAGATAAGGTGTTAGTGCTGATCCCCACGGTAGAGTGTAAACTACTAGCCACATGGAAAGGACCATATGAAGTACTGGAGAGAATAGGAGAAGTAAATTATCGGATCCGACAGCCAGGTCGACGGCCCCAGGAACAGATTTATCACATAAACCTGTTAAAAGCATGGAGAGAGAGAGAAACACTAATGGTCACATACCCCACACACACTCAGGAGACAGCCAAAGTAAATATTTCACCCACTCTGTCCCCAGCACAAGTACAGGAAGTAAAGACCCTGATCCAGAAAAACAGAGATGTGTTTTCAGAGGTACCTGGCCGAACTGAGGTTACGGCTCATGATATCGTTTCCCTACCAGGGAGAAAAGTGAGCATGAGGCCATATCGGGTACCCGAGGCTCGACAGGCCGCGATTAGAGCAGAGACAGAGAAAATGTTGACAGCTGGAGTGATTGATGTGTCACATAGTGAGTGGTCTAGCCCAATTGTGATGGTCTCCAAGCCCAATGGGTCTTTGCGGTTCTGTAACGACTTTCGGAAGGTAAATGAAATCTCCAAGTTTGATGCTTACCCCATGCCCCGAGTAGATGAACTACTGGAGAAAATTGGTCATGCTCGGTACATTACGACCCTTGATCTGACAAAAGGGTACTGGCAAATTCCCCTGACCCCCAGGGCCAAAGAAAAGACAGCCTTTGTAACACCTTAACAAGGCCCTAGTTTTGTCGTACCTGGACTAATGTTCAGTCGTGTGGTCATCCAACGGCTGACCCTTGGATGTACACAGAGAGCTAATATTAATAATATGCATGTCAATCTCTCCTGGCTCAAAGTAGAGGAGAGATTGAATTCATCACTACGTGTATTTATGAGAGGTATTGACTTGTTGAATGCACCGAGCTGTCTGTTTGAACTACTGGCACACAGCTCGGACACCCATGCATACCGCACAAGACATGCCACAAGAGGTCTCCACAGTCCCCAAGTCCAGAACAGACTATGGGAGGCGCACAGTACTACATATTCCACATCAAGTAACTGATGCAAGCAGTAAAATTAGATTTAAAAAACAGATAAATACACCTTACGGAACTGTGCGGACTGTGAAGCAAAACAAACATAGGCACAGACACATGCATACATACACACACGATAACATATGCACTATACACACACGTACACATGGATTGTACTGTAGATATGTGGAAGTGGTGGAGTAGGGGCCTGAGGGCAAACAGTGTGTTGTGAAATCTGTGAATGTATTGTAATGTTTTTAAAATTGTTTAAACTGCCTTAAATTAGCTTGACCTCGGGAAGAGTAGCTGCTGCCTTGGCCATTGCTGTGGTGAGAGAGAAGCGTGCCTGTATCTCTCACATAACTAGAATGACATTCACTTTCTCTTGCTCTCTCTGCTCTGATAGACATGAGCTTGCAACTCTTATCTCTCCAGCGTTGCACGTCATTCATTTCCTTACAGAATCATGGCCACGGGAAGGGTGCTGGAGGTACCACAGCACCCCTGATGAATTTAAATACATTTGCCAAAGTTATAGAATGACTGCTCTCTGTTTAGAGAGAAATGAAATAATTCAGAAGACTACACCAGGAGTATGCCTATAATTTAGCCACAGAGGATCAATAGATTATAAAACAAATATCCTAGCTGTGGATTGTGTGTATCCAATTCACAAGGCATGCCTACAGTTAGGAAAGTGTGGCAAATCTGTCAGTGAACATGCACTGATCATATACAGACTCCCGTACTGCTGCTCATTCCGTTCACCAGCTCCGGAGGTCTACGTCACCAGCCTTCTAGGCGTCACTGAACTGGATTCATTACCACCAACCCCGGACTGTCTTGTCTCATTACACAAACCTGGTTCCCATTCCCCCTGATTAGTATGTGTGTATATATAGCATATGTGCCTTCTGTTCCCCATTGTCCATTGGTTATTGTTACCATGTCTGTTGGTCTTGTGAGCACCTGTGCTGTTGTATCGGCTTCCATGCTACGTGTTATTGTGCACTTGTTTTACGGCTCTCGTCCCGTGTATTATTTAGGTTTACACCTCGCTCTTTTGTTTGGGTGGAGAAAATAAACACCCCTATTACATATTCCTGCACTTGTTTCCTATCATTATACAGCGTGACACCTTTCGCAATATTTCAATAGCATTGTTTTACATAAGGGCATCAGCGATCACGGGTGAGTGAGCTGTGCATCATTGGGTGACTCAGTGAAAGTGGAAAGCTTTTTTACGACTATAATTTCCTCCTCATATTGTATAATATGGGTGTGTCTCCACACACCTAGGCCTAGGTTAATGATGGATTCAAGACAGGGTTGTTTTTATTGAGCTCAGATTCTCAGTTTGTCAGGGTCAAAGTAGACTGTCATTCCAATCATTTGTGAGGTATAAATAAAAAAAATCTGCTAAAGTCTTAAGTCATCTAAAATGATGTAGAATTGCATGAAATGCCATTATAAAAGGCCAACATTTTCCCGGAGCATAGGCTATAAACTTTTCCCTCCATGTTTGCAACTTTTGCAAGCGCCTCTACTCTACTGCTCTATGCCAGTAGCAAAAGCTATGATAATGCATGCAATGCTTTTTTATGTAATTGAGTAGGCCTATATATTTGTTTAATCAAATTATTTATCTAACAATGAAAATCCACATTTTGTAAGAAATGTAATGTCATTTTACAAAACAGTTCACTAAAGTAGCTGCTCATCTTTACTTTGTAGGTATTTTCACTTGGTAATGAGTACTAAGTAATTTTATAGAAATTGCTCATAGGTAACTATAAAGTTACACTTCACGTTAAATAGCTACATCCTGTGTAAGAACTAGCGGCAACCTTGTACTTACCCAGATATTACAGATATGTACTCTGTGGTGTATTAATGTGTTTATTTTCTCACTTGGATGGTGCTTTCGGAAGCTGACGAGTAGATTGTCAGAATGGGTAACATACTTTGTAGGTACACAATAATTCAAAGTAAGTACACCTCACGATACACTTCATAACTAAATCCTGTGTAACAACTAGTAATTACATTGTACATATGTAGATATTACATGTACTCTGTGGTGTGCAAGTGTTCTTTTCTCACTTGGATGGTGCTTTCGGAAGCCTTAAAATGAGGGCCCGATTGTCAGGATGGATAATGTACTATATAGGTACACATTAATTACAAGTAAGTACTTCTCATGACACACTTAATTTTAAGTAGCTAGATATTGTGTAACCCCGAGTAGTTACATTTTACTTATGCAGATTTCAAATGTACTCTGAGGTGTACTTGTGGGTTTAACCTCTCACTTGGCTGGCAAGGAGGTTCAAGTTGTCTTAATGGGTAACGTACACATTAAGTATTTAATTTGTATTTAACCCTTATTTTTACCAGGCAAATTGACTGAGAACACATTCTCATTTACAGCAACAATCTGGGGAATAGTTACAGGGGAGAGGAGGGGGATGAATGAGCCAATTGTAAGCTGGGGATGATTAGGTGGCCATAATAGTGATAATAGTGATGGCCAGATTGGGAATTTAGCCAGGACACCGGGGTTAACACCCTTACTCTTACAATAAGTGCCATGGGATCTTTAGGCACCAGAGAGAGTCAGGACACTTGTTTAATGTCCCGGCTGAAAGTCGACACCCTAAACTTACAACAACAACAACAAAAATATTAGAATCTGGGATGGCACCAATATGGCAGACCTTAGTCAGTGAAGTTGACATATGTCCAAGCTGTTATTGTAAACTCAACCAAGTTAACCCAGATGGTACACATTTGGGGGGCAAGTGCAAGCAACAACATTGAGTGTAGATTTTGAAAAGTGCATATTCACAATAAGGTAATTCGAGTTTATTGAGCCTCCAATCTTTGTAATCTCGGACGCCCAGTGTCCTAAATCTTTCCACAGGATATTATAACCTTGTGACAGTTATTACTGAATCAGATGCAGCTAAGAATTTAGTGGAAACTTGCACCTATCAAGTGCACATGCACTTAGCCTACAGTGCATTCAGAAAGTATTCAGACCCCTTCCTTTTTTACACATTTGTTACGTTACAAACTTATTCTAAAACATTTAAATATGTTTTACACCTCGACAAGCTAATGACAAAGTGATTTGCATATGTATTCAGACCCTTTGCTATGAGACTCTAAATTGAGCTCAAGTGCATCCTGTTTCCATTGATAATCCTTGAGATGTTTCTATAACTTGATTGGAGTCCACCTGGGGTAAATTCAATTGAATGGACATTATTTGGAAAGGCACACACCTGTCTATATTATGTCCCACAGTTGACAGTGCATATCAGAGCAAAAACCAAGCCATGATGTTGAAGGAATTGTCCGTAGAGCTCCGAGACAGGATTGTGTCGAGGCAAAGATCTGGGGAAGGGTACCAAAACATTTCTGCAGCATTGAAGGTCCCCAAGAACACAGTGGCCTCCATCATTCTTAAATGGAAGAAGTTTGAAACCACCAAGACTCTTCTTAGAGCTGGCTGCCTGAGCAAACTGAGCAATCGGGAGAGAAGGGCCTTGGTCAGGGAGGTGACCAAGAACCTGATGGTCCCTCTGACATCAGCTCCAGAGTTCCTCTGTGGAGATGGGAGAACCTTCCAGAAGGACAACCATCTCTGCAGCACTCCACCAATCAGGCCTTTATGTTAGAGTCGCCAGACAGAAGCCACTCCCCAGAAAAAAGGCACATGACAGCCCGCTTGGAGTTTGCCAAAAGGCACCTTAAGGACTCTCAGACCATGAGAAACAAGATTCTCTGGTCTGATGAAAGCAAGATTGAACTCTTTGGCCTGAATGCCAAGCGTCATGTCTGGAGGAAACCTGGCACCATCCCTACAGTGAAGCATGGTGGTGGCAGTATCATAATGTGGGGATGTTTTTCAGCAGCAGGGACTCTGAGACTATTCAGGATCGAGGGAAAGACAAATGGAGCAAAGTACAGAGAGGTCCTTGATGAAAACCTGCTCCAGAGCGCTCAGGACCTCAGACTGGGGCAAATGTTCACCTTTCAACAGGACAACGACCCTAAGCAAACAGCCAAGACAACACAGGATGCGCTTCGGGGCAAGTCTCTGACTGTTTCTGGGTGGCTGAGCCTGAGCCTGGACTTGAAACCGATCAAACATCTCTGGAGAGACCTGAAAATAGCTGTGCAGCGACGCTCCCCATCCAACCTGACAGAGTTTGAAAGAATCTGCAGAGAAGAATGGGAGAATCTCTCCAAATACAGGTGTGCCAATCTTGTAACATCCTACCCAAGAACACTTGAGGCTGTAATCGCTGCCAAAGGTGCTTCAACAAAGTACTGAGTACATTTTGTAAAAACCTGTTTTTGCTTTATCATTATAGGGTATTGTTTGTAGATTGGGGGGGGGGACGGGACTATTTAATCAGTTTTAGAATAAGGCTGTAAAGTAACAAAATGTGGAAAGTCAAGGGGTCTGAATATTTTCCGAATGCACTGTACATATACAGTATGTAAAAATATTTCCAATGTAATATGTGCAAAACAAACAAAGACCAATGTACATGCGCGCGCACACACACACACATGCTCCAGCTCAGTTCTGTCTCCTCAGTGGAAGTGTAGCCTTCCCTCAGCCTCAAACAGCTTCTCTTCCTCTTCAGAAAGACAGTTTCCTTTCAAACTGTGGGTGAGTGATGACAGAGCACCTAATAATCAGGAACCAGCAATGCATTCAAAGACTCACAGACAAAGTAGAAATGGTGAAAGATGTTTTGGAATAACAATTTATTAATATATAAAATACTATATGAATATATAAAATACTATTATTAACCTGGTTTAAAATAGAGGAATGTGCCTTTAAGCGAGCATGAGTGTGACATTGCGTACACTCACCAGATCTCTTTGAGTGATGTGTTGTGGGAGAGAGCCTCTGACAGCTGTCTGATTCCATCCACTGTCAGCTGATTATTGATTAACCTGCACAGAATGGAACAGAGGGGTCACTAGGTTAACCGGCTAACTTTTATTCACATTCAGAAATACATTTTGTTCACTTTCTGGTTAATTCTAAAGCTAAACTTCGTTATTGGTTGTTGGGAGTGTGTTGAGACGGGCCTGCCTTACCAGAGGTGAGAGAGACCCGTGTTGGATCTGATCAGCTCTGCCAGGTCTGGTGCTACATCATCTGACAACTCGTTTTGCACCAACCTAGAACACCACAACACACATTTAAACTGTACTGTACTCCAAGACACAGATACACCTTGTCAAGTCTTGTGAACATGAGACAAGCATACATGAAGGTTAATTCAAGTCCTACCAGAAAATTCGGAGCCTTCTATTGTCTTTCAGTGCTTTGGCCAAGCTCCGCCCACCTTCTGAAGTGATACCATTGGCTGAGAGACTGAGGGAGAGAAGAGCAGAGTGACATAGTGTAAAACAGATACTATAGTTTCTCTGTGTATCTAAAAGTAAGAGTTCAATAACCTATACTGTATAGCTGATTATACAACAGGTGAGTCTAATCCTGAATGCTGATTGGTTAAAACCCGCATTCCAGCCGAAACCGGCTAAATCTATCACGTTAAAATTCCTAATTACTCTGTTCCACTGACTGCGCAATCCACTGTCTCATCAGCCCAGCCAGACGATATATAAACTTGATCTCCACCATAAAAAGCATCTAGACATTATCTCACATTTCTGTTAACTAAATGTTAGTCTTTCATGTCCCATAGTAATGAATGTGTCGGGAGTCGAAATCTTGAAATCATGAATCAGCATAATTGTTATGGATATAAACAAACAACTATCCCTAGAAAACAGGTCAAAACTAAACAAAGTGCAGCTAGTTTGCAGTCTTTCCAGCTTCAGTTTGATGTGATTTTGTTAGCTGTGTTGTTGGCTAGCTCCTCTGAACCACAGTGTCCTGAGTAGTGAGCACATTTTCCATGCCAGATGAAATCATGCCTCATTAGCTCATGTGGAAGGACCACCAGAGGGCAGGCTGGGCTCACGGATAGTAGCCCAACCAGGCATGTGAGTCAATGTGACCAGAGGCAATTAAGCACAGCTGATGGTACTAATGACTTATTATCTTTTCCCTACAAGAGGGAGGAGGGAACCAGCGAGGAGGGAAGATGAACTATCTCTGGAGGGTGGCCACCAAGAGAGGGGAGCTATTCAAGAAGAACCATTAAGACGGTGACAAACCTGTGGTTTTTGTTATAGTTTAAAGATAAGACGATTATGTTCCTGTTTAATCTAAAGGATATGTTTTTCCTTGGGAGATTCTCATTGATTGTGTTGGAGTGTTTGTATTGACAGAAATCCCTCAATAGAGAACTGTGTTCAATCAAGAAAACCTTCTCCTGACTCGTTTATTCCACCTTTCCACTTTAGAGTGAAACCAAATTACTTGGTCCGCTCACACCCATTATTATGGATGTATCCAAATAAATGTCACTAGAAAACAGCTTAAGCAAATGCTGCTACTTTGTTGATATTCTGGCTACACTGTTTGACTTGACTGTAAGTTAGCCGTAGTTGGCTAGCTAGCAAGCAAGGGATAAGAACGGAACATTGGAACATAAATGGAACATTTAGGACGAACGACTGGGTCGCGTCCATAGATACGAACGACTGGGTCGTGTGCCTGGCACCTAAAACGATAGAACAAATGTCCAGCCGGCTTGGGTAGCAACCCCAGATTTGTGTCGGGACTAAATCTTGTGGAAGGATGAAATAGTATGAATAAACATGAATAAATTCATCAAAATAACGTTTTTAATGAAAATGTCAACCATTATTTGAACATGTTGGTAACCAGTTGCATAAAAGTGATAATGCCCTTGAAGACGATGTTTGGAGGATATATTCGCACGGTTTGCCGGCCCTCGAATTCGTCTCCGGCCTAACAACACCCGTGCCAATATATCCTCCAAACACCGGCTTCTCAGGCGTCATCAATTAAGTGTCCGTTAGTGAAATGATGCGCCAATGGGTTATACAACCTCATTACTGACATCAACTGTCATGAACTACAGCTGTGGGATAACTGAGAATGGCATGGCACAATTAGTGCCACTAGCTAGGTTTCCATTCAATTGGCACATTTTCATGTGAATATCCTAAAAATAAAATATTTTCCCAAAAGTGGTAGGTTTCCACCAAATGGACTTGTTGTGGATAAAAATCAATGCAAGTTGACAGCACACACAAAATGTTATTTTTTGCTAAGTTTTCATGTACCAAACGAAATTCTAATATACCGATCACAAAAGCTGTTGCGTTGAATAGCAAATTTGCCCACTCTAGTCTTGGCAAGTGCACTCTAGCATCAGTTCTCAGATACAGTGAAGGTAGACTAGTCTACATGATGAGAATATTAGGGATATTTCTATTTGTCAAACGGCAGTCAAGCATCGATCATCATGTTACCAGAATAAGACATTCAATATTTATTGGAAAGGAATATCTAGCTCAGCACTGTCCACTTTCAGCACCCTGTGAAGTTCATGATACTTACAGTATTTCATCTGTAGCCTAGTACACTGCATGGTCTCCCAAGTTGTAGTGGGAGGACCACATACCATATCAAAACACCACTCCAAGTTACTTCGATATGATGGTTATTATATCAATATTTGTGGCGTTTCCACCGCCATTTCTTGCATTATTAATTTTACCGACACTAAAAGATCCCACAATGTCCAACAAACCAATGCATTTATAAAGTTGTACCAAAACGTCCTGTTTCCATCACAGCTGTCATGATTGTTTTTATACGGTATGACTTTACCCGCGTAAAAACTGTGGATGGGAATGTGGTTACTGTGCCAAATACTTACTCAGTTAAATAAAAACAATAACGAGATATCTTGCCATCTATCTCACCAGAGGTTGGTAAGACTTGGGTGATTCCTCAGGACCTCTGCGAATGCTCTTGCTCCTTCATCACCAATGCTGTTCTCCCACATTCTGAAAAACAGGAACAATCCATCCCATGCACTCTGTTAATTAAATAAACAAATATTGTAATAGTGCACTTACCCCACGTCAAAGATAGATGTGCTCTTCTGAATGGCACTGGCCAGATACCTGCCACCCACACTGGTGAACTTGTTGCTGCCAACCCTTTGAACAAATCAAAGTGCCAAAAATAAACATTTTAATTCATACACAAGTAATTATATAATTGATTGGACATACTAATTTACATACTTGACGACTCTTAACTTAGGACATTCCTCAATGATATGAGCAATTAGCTTGGCTCCAATGTCCGTGATGTGATTATTGTAAAGTCTGTAAAATCAAGAAAGCAGAAATAGTCACGTTATATGAATTTGTTATACAGCATAATACAGTATAAAGTTCGACAGGCAAGTTGACCCTGATAGACAGTGACTCACCCCAAAACCTCCACCACTCTGTATTTGATAAGCTCCTCAGCCAGTACTTCAATGCTGCTGTCTGAGATCTGATTGACACACAACCTGAAATGGAGAAACAAATTTAGCTGAAAAGCTATACTTTATTTATGAGTGCTGGTAGCCTTTTTTTAAACAGTGGCATAAAGTACATAGTGTTTCCATCTGCATGTATTGCTAATTCCTCACCTCACCACGGTCATTTTACTGAATGAAGGCCTGAGCTGCTTGACCCCATAGTCACTGATGTTGTTGTTGTCCATGTCCACCCCTAGCCTCTTCCGCCGGTGCTGCAGCACAAAGTTGAGGGCACTGCAGTCGCCAGAGGACACATTACAGTAGCCCAGCTTGATGTAGTCAGCTGTGATTCCCTTCGCAGTCAGCTGGGCCACCTCTTTACTTCCTGTCTCGAAGATGCAGCGCAGCATCCACAGGAAGTTGGGCAGGACATGCACCTTGCTGCCCTCCTGCTCTGTGCTGTGGAGTGGCAGACCGCGGAGGTGGGACCTCACGCTGGTGGACAGGTAGGACTTGAGGACCGCCCGCTTCCTCTTCAGCAGTGCTGGAGGAACCATGTGCTCCAGCAGGCCGGCATTGGCCTTAGACAGCAGTCCACACAGGAAGAGGTTGGCGTACTGGAGATGCTCATTGGTCTTGAACGGGTCCTTTCCCCTGGGTTTGGAGGAGCCACCGATGCAGGGGAAGACACACGATAAACAAGATGTGTTGTCCCTCCTGCTGCACTCTGTAAAGAACTTGAGGATGTTGCCTACGCTGGCCTGTTCATCCAGAACCAGGGAGAATGCAGCCAAGAAGGACTGTAGGGTGAGATGAAGGAACTCAAAGGTAGAAGGGTTTCCACAGGCATCGTAGCGGCTGACCGGTCGGAGGAAACCCACCTGAAAGTCGTCCTCAGTCAGGCCACAGGAGGTCACCTCCTCCTTGTCGAACACAAAGCCTCCTCTCTCCGTGCCCAGCAGAGACAGCTTGGAGAAGGCTGTCAGTGGCCTCAACCCTGCCCTGAAGGTATCAGCGGGGCACCTGGTGTTTCTCGTCAGGAGGCCCGGTGGGGGAGCGGCCCCCCGGCTGAAGAAGACTTCAGAAAGCAGAAGGAATATGTTAGTGAGGGTCACGCAAGCCTCTGGCAACTCAAAGTCATCGTAGACTGAGTGCAGGTGTTTAAAGCTCTTGAAGACGATCCAGCAGAAGAGGGGGATGGAGCAGAGGCCACAGAGGTGGGGGTTGGCATCCAGCTGGACTGAGACCAGGTCCCTGTGCTCCTGCTCTTTGAAGTGCAGGTTGGTGTAGGTCTGAAGGTGGGCCGGAGAGAACCCACGCAGCGCCACCCTCTTCCGGATCACCCTGCTCTGGACCTCAGTGCCTGTCCGAGCAGTAAGGACCTTCCGGGAACCACTGAGCAGCTTCCCACAGAGCAGGTTAATGAGCAGCAGAAGAGGGTGAGTCTTCTCCTCTGGAGAAACCACCTCAGGCACGTTCCCCGGGTTCATATCAGCCTGGATCTCATCATAGCCGTCAAATGTAAAGAGAACCTTTTCGGGGAAGCGGAGGATGTAGCTGAACACCTCATTGTCCGCATCTTGGTCGGGGTAGCAGTTGTATTTGAAAAGCAGGTCCCTGAGTGAGATCTCGTCTGTCTCCTTGAATGTGCTGAACATCCTACAGCGGAACTTGAAGAAGAACATGGCGTCTGTCTGTTCCAGCTCCCTATTGGACCACAGCCTCTGGAGCTTCTGGAGGAGGATGGACTTGCCCACCCCAGCATCCCCCGTGATGAGCACCGTCTCTGCCTGTGGGTTAAAGACACCCTGCTCTCCCAGGAGCTGCTCCAGACCCTCCAGGTGGCCCAGGCTCTCATTGCGGTCATTCAGGAGCTCCATCAGGGTGTCTGTATAGAGCTCCTCCAGCAGGGTTTCTTCTTGCTGGGCGTAGGATGCAATGAAGAATGTGTCTCGGCTCAGCTCGTGCCTCAGCTTCTCACAGTACCTACTAACTGAGAGGAGGGGGGTAGGGAGAATACACTGGAGTCTCATTCTCAACTGCTGATATTCAGCCAAAATATACAGTAGCTTCCCCCGTGATTTTCGAATAGCTTACATTTTCAATGCACTGTATTTTTTTATTGTTAAGTAAAATTCCAATAACACATATGAAGTGCAGCACCATACAGTTTACTGACACACTTACTAGGGTCCGTGTTCTTCACTGGTATGTCCCGTATGAAGTCTGGTGGCTTGTAGTTGATCTCTTTAAGCCATGGTTGGAGGTCTATGTATGCATCATAAACTTTGTGGACAATATATAGGAAGTATTCACATGCCTGCTCCCCTTTGCTTTGGACCAATTCCAGGATTTTACGCACCTGCGCCATGTCAATCATAAGTAAATCATATTTACTTTACAGTGATTCAATAATAATTTGACAGCTAACAGTTTCCCCCTTTTACACACCTGCGCCATGTCAATCATAAGTAAATCATATTTACTTTACAGTGATTCAATATTTAATAATAATTTGACAGCTAACAGTTCCCCCCTTTTACACACCTGCACAATGGCAATCATATTTACTTACCAGTGATTCATATGTAATTAATATTACTTCCCACATTTTGATTAATATGGCCAAACAGGATTTTTCACAGATAAGATACTGGCAACATACCAAATGTATTGCAAAATCAAGTCTTGTCTTTATATTTTCTCATCTTAAAATCAATTAGTCCATTTTAGTTTGGGCCTAGTAAGCTATTTGTGAATAAAAGAGCATGTCTTTGTGATGGGTACTTTGTCATTTAATGTGTGTTGTCCAAATGGACATGTATCCTCTCTGAAACACTCCTATGTTAAATTACCTGTTCTGTCTTGGTGGCTGAGCGCTGGATGATTTCTGTATCCTCAAAACACAGAAAGCCACTTTGTAGGAGGTTATCCAGAATGCACTGCGTGCTCTTCACCTGGGAGACCAGTAGCTCACGGTGCAAGGTGAACAGTTGGACAGTGGACACATGGCCCATTAGTCCAGCACGGACTTCTTCGGCACTGGAGCCCATAATATTCATGCAGCTGGACTTAAGCTTTTACTGGAAGAGAGTAGGGGGAATTCAATAGCGGAATTGTTTCATTTCAAGAGGATAAAGCAGAGATTTCACAATTGTCGCCTGTGTGCATATTTATCTCCTGTAGCAAATAACAGAGAATCATCAATTAGGAGAGAAATATGGATCCAACAAAATGGATAAAAGACATGTTAATGTGTAATGTACAGAATCACATACAGTATAATATGGGCTGGAACATTTAGCCTACCTTCAAAAACGCGTTGATTACCATGTTCTTATGGGCACTCTCCTAAACCGCTGTGGAAAAACTTGGGAACCACAGCTCTCCATTAAAACAAACTCCTATTGCTTATGAAACTGTTGAAAATAGCGTACAACAGGATATTAATTCAACTTTTCTCTAAGACCAGGATATTTACCAAACGTTTCTCTTGGACTGTTAGAAGAGTGATCTAGTCTTGTCTCAAACAATTTTCTGAAGAGAGGAAAAACACTGAACACTGTACTGGCTCGTTATCGGGTCTTTCCATGAGGAAGTGAAACCCAAAACAGCCTGGGATGCTTGTAATTTCACCTCGGATTGTGTAACTGCGCTTTTGGCATGCTGTGTTATCTGCCTCTTGCCACAACAGGAGCAAAGCATAATAGCAAACACATTATACAGGACCCGGCTCTAGCCTTTTGGGGGCCCTAAGCAAGATTTGGTTGAGGGAACCCGAGCTGGCGGTAAACATTTTTAGGGGCCCGCTCTTCACTGTGGAGAGAAATGTACATTTTAAGGTTACTACAAGCTCCACTCCACTGATCTACGTGCTTGCGTGCACGTGGGCAGAGTGGAATTTTTGGAGTAGTCAACTCCTTTTGGTAAAATTATAAACTCACCGGTTCCACTCCCATTCACAAGGGGGCAATAGAAAAGTATTTTATTTTTGTCTTTTCATTTTGTGAAAACATGAAGTTGCCTTCCCTTGCTAGTAGTAGCTAGCTGGCAGCCTGGCTAGCTGGCTTTAACCTGGCTAAAAACATAGAAAACTAGCCCGTCTTTTTAGCTTCCCATATCTCCATGTGAAATAATCTGATTTATAATAACAAAATATACCAGGGAAATGTTCTTATTTGCCAGTGTAACCTAAAACATTATCCCAGTTTGAAATGCTGCTTGTGTATTCATTCCCATATCAGCTAAAAATAGAACCACGTGTTTTGGTTAGGGAGAAAAAAGCACATACTGTATCTCGCAGCTGTTTTTACCAGTAGCCTGGAATCAGTAGTTATTACTTCTAAACAAAATATATTTTGGGGGGAATTCAAATAAGGATGTTTGGTTTATTGTTTGAACAATCACTGAGAATATATTTGCTTATCAATGCAAAATAGGCTACTTTGATACATAGTCTATTAATAGTCTATAGAGAGAGAATAAAGTAGACGGCGCATGTCAAAAGTCTGATTTATGACCCTATGTCCGGGTGACGCGAACATGCCCAAATATGGGCATCCTGTCAGGACCTCCTGGAGGGAAGGTGTCACGTGGTTATGGCCATATAAGTGCATCCTGTTGTCACGTGTTACAGTGTGTTATTTTATATCTATATTGCATCTATTCCTTTGAAGTTGTCACGATGATTGATGTGTAGGGACCTGGTTGAACTGGGGGGGATGTGTTTGAACATTTCAAAGAGGATGGCCCCACACCCACCATATTTTATTGCCCTTAGGGTTGTTGTCTATGAAACAGGAATGTCCGGTGGGGATTGTGTTTGTGGCAGACGCATTATAAATAAATCCCTGAACATGCGGCCCCATGATGTATAACAGTTGTACAACCAATGTTTATAAATAAAACATACATGCATGTTTCAATATTGCGCAGTAAAATTGTTTTGGATTAATTATAAGATGTTTTAAAGAGGTCTGTACTAAACATTATGAATTAAATAAATGGTTTTAAATAGGTACAGTGGGGCAAAAAAGTATTTAGTCAGCCATCAATTGTGCAAGTTCTCCCACTTAAAAAGATGAGAGAGGCCTGTAATTTTCATCATAGGTACACTTCAACTATCTGTCTCTGCATGGGGCGTTTGAAACCAAAAAGGTATGTGAGGCTGTTTAGAATTGGGTGTGCGTCTCTTAAAATGGGCACTTTAGATTCATTAACACACATGCCTTTCAAATACGTATTTATCTCACCCCCAAGGACGTGGGGGGCTAAAAAGTCAAACAACCCCGGCAGAATACATATTGTCGAGACAACCTCCTACGGTTTAAAATAGATGTTATTTCTAATCAGCCCATATACAAACGACCCCCCACTCAGGTCTCTAAATGTATATCGGTGATAAGAGAATTATGTTCTCCAGGTACATCACCCAATTTAATTATGTTACTCTCTGTCTGCAAACCAGAATGTGTAAGATCCTGGTCGAATGAAACAGGCCCAGCTAAATAGTCAAAAAGGTTTATTCATGGGACGTTCTGAAGTCAAGAATACAATCAATTAATTTTATACTGACTTCTCACGCCCACACATACGCGCGAGCACACACACACACACACACACACACACACACACACACACACACACACACACACACACACACACACACACACACACACACACACACACACACACACACACACACACACACACACACACACACACACACACACACACACACACACACACACACACGATGCATGTTTTGGAATATTGTTTTATTCTGTACAGGCTAACTTCTTTTTACTATCATTTAGGTTAGTATTGTGGAGTAACCGCAATGTTGTTGATCCATCCTCAGTTTTCTCCTATCATAGCCATTAAACTCTGTAACTGTTTTAAAGTCACCATTGGCCTAATGGTGAAATCACTGAGCAGTTTCCTTCCTCTGTTAGGGAAGATTCAGAATTTGTTGGTAACATATGTAAGATGTTTTATATTCATCAAATGTGTGTAAGTTAATTCTCATCAGAATGGTATTTTTGTGTTATTCTGTGGTGAGGGTTGCAGTATCTGTTCTATGTCAAGACTAAGTTGCATGGCCGCTGAGAGGGGATAGGTCAAAGTGTCATCATGTGTAAACATATCTTTCACTCTCTACCTTTCCCATAGTGGGGAAAGGAAGGTTGCAGTGTCTGGAATCATTCTATGCTCCCTCTTATGTTGTTTCTATCTTAACCTATAGCCTCACCCTCCTCTCCGTGAGTTTGTCCAGGAGTTTGTATTTAGAGTGGGTTGTATCTAAATGACAATTTGATATATGCCTGTTGTAATGGAGGATTGGTTTATGGTTTGGGAAAGGAGACAAAGCTGAACGATGAGTTATGTCTATGCTGTCTGACTATGTGGGTCTTTGCTATTAAAGGAACTCAGTTGCATTGTAAGGGGGCTCTCAGAGGATTCACTGAGAGACACTGAATCAATCTGAGAGTCACAGGGTTGTGATAGAGCTCATATAATTAAAGATGGACTTTTATAACTAACTCTGACTTGTGTGTGTGGTTTGCTCCCATGATTAGGTAAATAGAGGAAATTTCCACGACACCTCTCCGGCAACTGAGTTAGGAAGGACGCCTGTTTCTTTGTAGAGACTCGGTGTATTGATACACCATCGAAAGTGTAATTAATCATTTAACCATGCTCAAATGGATACTCAATGTCTAGGTGCCCTTCTTTGCCAGGCATTAGAAAACCTACCTGGTCTTTGTGGTTGAATCTGTTTGAAAATCTCTGCTCGACTGAGGGACCTTACAATTATCTGTATGTGGGGTACAGAGTCAGTCAGTCCATGCAATTTATGTGACTTTTTGAGCAGATTTTTACTCCTGAACTTATTTAGGCTTGCCATAACAAAGGGGTTGAATACAGTGCATTTGGAAAGTATTCAGAACCCTTGACTTTTTTGATTAAATAAAAAATCCCAATCAATCTATACACACAATACCCCATAATGACAAAGCAAAAACAGATTTTTTTATATATTTTCAAATGTATAAAAAAATAACTTAAGTACTGAGTGAAGCGTCTGAATACTTATGCAAATGTGATTTCATTTTTTACATTTGGCAAAAATTCTTAACCTTTTTTGCTTTGTCATTATGGGGTATTGTGTGTAGATTGCTGAGGGGGGAAAAACTATATCTATTTTAGAGTAAGGCTGTAAAGCAACTAAATTTGGAAAATGTCAAGGGGTCTGAATACTTTCTGAATGCACTGTGTGTCTGGAACCGGCCCTGACATTGGGTACAATCAATCAAGTGTGTGTGTGTGTGTGTGAGAGAGAGAGAGAGAGAGAGAGTGTGTGTCTGTCACACTTCCCAAGCAAAATAGAGAAACTTTAGTAAAAGAAAATGCTATGCCAGACATTGTCATTCATTTTTCAATTTATTTGGTATCACATCTAAAATGACTGTCTCACATTTTACACAGAACATTTGGGAATATATACCAGTGTGCCACTTAGTTTTTTTTATTTACTCTAATGCATTTTTACTTAAGCTGATTGTTGCACAAAAGTACAACAGGGACATTTGAACTTAGACAACTGAGTCTTATGTCAATTTCCCTCTAAGGTTGTTACATTAAGTGATTTCTCTTTCATCTTCTTTCCTCTTGTACCATCTACAAGCTTTTTCCTTTATCAGCAGGTTTCAACGCGGTGATGTCATCTAAAATGGACGGACCGCTGTAGCCGTTGGTTTCCACTGCCTCCAGCTTCTTAATGTAATCCAAAGGTAAGCCGTTTTGTTTTGCTCCAAGACAAACAACCTGTATGACAACATTATTTGCTTTTGTTAATAACACGACCCATGGGTATTTGCATAAATCATTCTACTTCTGTATTGGGTTTCGACATTTTGCCATTAAATATAACACAAATGCATTGTTCGTGCATTTGGATATAGCCAATGGAGGCATCCTTCAAACTGGCTAGCAAAACAATCATTATTTGTGTATGATTAGGCTACTTTATAGCAAAAGACAGACATATAGCGTACCTGTTTGTATGGAGGCGAGGTCTGGTGAACTGTGAAGTTGTTCATCTGGTAGGTTCGACAGAGGACCTCTCCCTCGTCTGTGTTAATGGTAACGTCTAGTGGACTGTAGAATCCTATTCCCACTCCTTCCTGCCTGGAGAACACACAGTTAAGAGCAGATAGAAGTTGTTCATCCTTTGGAGATACTGTTGATTGAAGTTACAAATTCATGCCATTCTCTACAGTCTGTAAAACAATCCAGAATGTTATATATAAATGCCATAGACATCAGTTGTACCACTTTTTACACTGGAACCAGAATTGTATTAGGACCTGCTTGTGGGAAGAGAACTAGGATAACCATTGATTAAGCCTTCCGGGAAAATATGTACATTTGGAATATCCCACCTCAGGTCCTAGGACATCATCTCAGCAACAATTCCTATTCCGGGCTGTTCAATTTCACAAACCGCACCCCATAGGGATAGGCCTATAACACTGTAAATGAGCCACCCACTTGTCTAAACTTATGAGGTTGTCCTTGTCCATCTTCCAGACCACTCCCCAGACCACATCTCCCTTGGACTCTTCTATAGTAGCAACACCACCATGCCAAGAGTTTGTGTTGTTGAACTCTTTCTTCCAGTATCCAAATTGAATCACATGATCCTGTCAAGTAGAATATTCAAAAGCATACACAGTAACTTCATAATCACATGTACGTAGCCTAATCACAATTATTTGTTAAAGCATTGCTAACATCATAATTAATAGCTTGCACACGTATCATGGCAAATTAAAACTCCGATGCCAACCTACAATGCTTGGTGCCAACTTCTCAGCATCTTCACAACAAAACATACGCACTGAAGCCTACCTTCAAACTGCCAGTTGTAACAAAAACCGCGGATGGATTCTTCAGCTGCAGTCTTTCCTTCAGCAGATTACTGCCATAAGCGAAATACATAAAGTAGTCAGACACGGATGAGTTTGAAACACTTGTTCCGTTATTTTCAGCGGTGGCAGGAACCGCTTTTGACGCAATTTGTTGATGAAACAGTGCAAGTAAAATCGTGTAAGTAAGGTATGACATGGTCTATCCGCTTTGTGACGGTGAGTATGTTAACCAGTTGGTAATGTTGTTATTTTATTACTTGCTGTCTTTAGAGAAAGGGCTCGACTGCTGTACCTCAGCGTGACGGCGCGCTGATTGGCTGAGCGCTAAACGAGGAGGGGCATGCATGAACAGACAAAACAGACAGTGAAATGAGAGTTTAAAAAATATATATATATAATACATTTATGCAATTTAAACTAGTGTGTTAATAGTGCCACTTGAAGCCCAGTGGTATAAAGTACTTAAGTAAAAATACTTTAAAGTACTACTTAAGTCGTTTTGGGGGGTATCTGTACTTTACTTTACTAATTATATTTTTGACAACTTTTAGTTTTACTCCACTACATCCCTAAAGAAAATAATGTACTTTCTACTATTCCCTGACACCCCAAATTATTTGTTACATTTGGAATATTTAGCAGGACAGGAAAATGGTCCAACAAACTTAAAGAGAAAATCCCTGGTCATCCCTACTGCATCTGATCTGGCAGACTCACTAAACACAAATGCTTTGTTTGTAAATTATGTTGGAGTGTGCTCAACTGAGTATTACAATTGTTGGAAAATTACTTGTGTCATTCACAAAGTAGATGTCCTAACCGACTTCCCAAAACTATAGTTTGTTAACAAGAAATTTGTGGAGTGCTTGAAAAACAAGTTTTAATGACTCCAACCTAAGTGTATGTAAACTTCCGACTTCAACTGTACCTTTACTTTTGATACTTAAGTGTATTTAAAACTGAATACTTTTAGACTTTTACTCAAGTAGTATTTTACTAGGTGACTTTCACTTTTATTTTAGCAATTTTCTATTAAGGTATCTTTACTTTTACTCAAGTATGAGTTGAAACCAGACTTTTTTGCAGTGTTGTTGGGCTTATATTCACATCCGTAGCAACAGCCCATGTAAATCCTTTATCAATAGAAGCATTCAGTGAATTGTAGCTTTAAGATTAAAGTTAAGAAGTACGATTAGGAGATTAGGTTTATGTTAACTACTATATTTTCCAATACTACACGTTTCACTTCCAAAAGGATTCTAAAGTTATATTCCACCGATACAATCATTTTTTAAATGTAATTTGTGCAATACATTTAGTGTATGCATTAATGCATTATTTTGTGGAAAGGGAAGTTAGAGTGTTAGAGGAATTTAATTCCTCTTCATGCTGTTGGTGCTGCTCCATCAGCTTGCTTGGGAATACCTGCTGGCCTTCTGCCACATCATCCGCACCTGGCTGGAGGAGGCTGTACGGAGGTTATTGCTATGATGCCTTTGTATTGTACAGTGAGATTAGCGCTGGGTGGTGGAGCAGCTGCTTCCCGGCCTGGAGCAGAGGGGGTCTCCCTGCGTCTGCATAGCAGGTACTTCCAATTGGGGAAGGACATTGTGGACTACATCACAGACAGCCTCTACGGTAGGTATCCTGGACCACTAGAAATACTATATACAGGTTAAAAATAACAAGCCTAGATGGCATCACCATCTAATGATCCTTCTTACTGGTCTGGTTCCAGGCAGCCGCTACACCGTGTGTGTGGTGAGTTGTAACTACCTGAGCAGTAACTGGCCACACCCTCCGTCTGCTGGTGGAGCAAAGGGTCATCCTTATCTTCCTGGAGGAAATCCCCCCAGCTGTCTGCCCACCACCGCCTGTCTAGGCTGGTCAAGACCAGGTACGTACAGTATGTGGAGAGGGGGTTCTGTGAACTACACTCTATCATTTATTTAACTAGGAAACATCCTTGCGAAAACATACAGTACGTTCGGAAAGCAATCAGACCATTTGAATTTTTCCACATTTTGTTACATGACAGCCTTATTCTAAAATGGATTCAACGTTTGTCTCTGTCCTCTGACAAATTAACTGTACATTTTGGTGAAGTTATTCGGAAACATAATGTTAACTTTCACTGCTATGCGGATGACACACAGCTGTACATTTCGATGAAACATGGTGAAGCCCCAAAATTGCCCTCGCTGGAAGCCTGTGTTTCAGACATAAAGAAGTTGATGGCTGTAAATGTTCTACTTTTAAACTCGGACAAAACAGAAATGCTTGTTCTAGGTCCCAAGAAACGAAGAGATCTTCTGTTGAATCTGACAATTAATCTTGATGGTTGTACAGTTGTCTCAAATAAAGCTGTGAAGGACCTCGGTGTTACTCTGGACCCTGATCTCTCTTTAGACGAACATATCAAGACTGTTTCAAGGACAGCTTTTCTCCATCTACGTAACATTGCAAAAATCAGAAACTGTCCAAAAATTATGCAGAAAAATGTATCCATGCTTTTGTCACTTCTAGGTTAGAATACTGCAATGCTCTACTATCCGGCTACCCGGATAAAGCACTAAATAAACTTCTGTTAGTGCTAAACACGGCTGCCGTGGCGGAGATCTTTGTGAGCTATACTCTGCCTTGTCTCAGGATGGTCTCTCTCTCTCTCTCTCTCTCTCTCTCTCTCTCTCTCTCTCTCTCTCTCTCTCTCTTTCTCGGAGGACCTGAACTCTAGGACCATGACTCAGGACTACCTGGCCTGATGACTCCTTGCTGTCCCCAGTCCATCTGGCCGTGCTGCTGCTCCAGTTTCAACTCTTCTGCCTGCGACTATGGAACCCTGACCTGTTCACCGGATGTGCTACCTGTCCCAGACCTGCTGTTTTCAACACTCTAGAGACAGCAGGAGCGGTAGAGATACTCTGAATGATCGGCTATGAAAAGCCAACTGACATTTACTCCTGAGGTGCTGACCTGTTGCACCCTTGACAACCACTGTGATTGTTATTATTATTTGACCCTGCTGGTAATCTATGAACATTTGAACATCTTGGCCATGTTCTGTTATAATCTCCACCCGGCACCTCCAGAAGAGGACTGGCCACCGCTCATAGCCTGGTTCCTCTCTAGGTTTCTTCCTAGGGAGTTTTTCCTAGCCACCGTGCTTCTACACCTGCATTGCTTTCTGTTCTTGGTTTTAGGCTGTGTTTCTGTACAGCGCTTTGAGATATCAGCTGATGTACGAAGGAAATTTAAGAAGAAAAATAATATTAACATTTTTTTCAATGTCAATCTACACACAATACCCCATAATGACAAAGCGAAAACAGGTTTTTAGACATTTTTGCAAATGTATTAAACATAAAAAACAGAAATACCTTATTTACGTAAGTATTCAGACCCTTTGCTATGAGACTCGAAATTGAGCACATATCTGTGGAAGGGTACCAACAAATTCTGCAGCGTTGAAGGTCCCCAATAACACAGTGGCCATCATTGTAAAATGGAAGAAGTTTGGAACCACCAAGACTCTTCCTAGAGCTGGCGCCCAGCCAAACTGAGCAATCGAGTGAGAAGGGCCATGGTCAGGGAGGAGACCAAGAACCCAATGGTCGCTCTGACAGAGCTCCAGAGTTCCTCTGTGGAGATGGGAGAACCTTCCAGAAGGACAACCATCTCTGTAGCACTCCACCAATCAAACGAAAGCCACTCCTCTATAAAAGGCACATGACAGCCCGATTGGACTTTGTCCAAAGGGTTACCTAAAGGACTCTCAGACCATGAAAAACTCATTGGCCTGAATGGCAAACGTCATTTCTAGAGGAAAACTGGCACCATCCCTACGGTGAAGCATGGTGGTGGCAGCATCATTCTGTAACATAACGAAATGTGGGAATAGTGAAGTGGTCTGAATACTTTCCGAATGTATATATTTTCTATGACCTCGTGTTTTGAGGAACTTGACCTGAAGACCTGAAGGCTTGTCTTCTAAATTCTATGTTCATTATGACTTGAGTATGTTGTCTTTCCTGTGTTGTATAATGCCTTGGGTGTGATAAAAACACTTTATTCTTTAATTCAAATAATCAGTTATTATTGTGATCCCCAGGACCTACCTGGACCAGGCCATGCAGTCTGCCTTCTGGGACAATCTGTTGACCAAACTGGTCCCTCCTGAACCACACCCTGGCCAGTGACCAGATTCAGTACTTCACTCTTTTAAAAAGGGTTCTAAAAGGGGTCTTTGTTGGGTGAAAAGGTTCTACCTGGAACCATAAAGGGTTCTCCTACAGGGATGAGCCAAATAACTATTTAAGGTTTAAGAGAGCACCTATTTTGTGTACATGTCTAGACAGTGGTATTCTGCTTCCAATGAACTTTGTATGAACTGTGTGGATACAATGACCAACCGTTATCAACAGCAGAGGGAGACAAAGACCTTCAATCGTATGTAGTAAACAGACTTCCATTGTTCAAAATATGTTTTCAAGGAAACACATTCTCATCTAACAATGAAGTTTATGGCTTTGCATACAAAGGGGGAGGGGAAGAAGAAAAAGTGATCTTGAATGTAGCCTGGTCCCATATCTTTCTGTGCTGTCTTGACAACGTGGTCCTGTCACTGACCCATACGATTTGGAAAGACACCACAAACAGATCTGAGACCAGGCTATCTTGAATGAGGCTGATTTTTAATGCCATTGTACACTCTATACAGATCAACACAGAACATCCGGGGATGTTTTTTTGTCCGCTGAAGTAATACAAATACACATGATCTTATTCCACATTTAATCCCTATACAGTCTGAGGGATGCTCAGTGTCATCATCATCATCATTGTTATTTGTCAGTAAATACAGTGCCTTGCGAAAGTATTCGGCCCCCTTGAACTTTGCGACCTTTTGCCACATTTCAGGCTTCAAACATAAAGATATAAAACTGTATTTTTTTGTGAAGAATCAACAACAAGTGGGACACAATCATGAAGTGGAACGACATTTATTGGATATTTCAAACTTTTTTAACAAATCAAAAACTGAAAAATTGGGCGTGCAAAATTATTCAGCCCCTTTACTTTCAGTGGAGCAAACTCTCTCCAGAAGTTCAGTGAGGATCTCTGAATGATCCAATGTTGACCTAAATGACTAATGATGATAAATACAATCCACCTGTGTGTAATCAAGTCTCCGTATAAATGCACCTGCACTGTGATAGTCTCAGAGGTCCGTTAAAAGCGCAGAGAGCATCATGAAGAACAAGGAACACACCAGGCAGGTCCGAGATACTGTTGTGAAGAAGTTTAAAGCCGGATTTGGATACAAAAAGATTTCCCAAGCATTAAACATCCCAAGGAGCACTGTGCAAGCGATAATATTGAAATGGAAGGAGTATCAGACCACTGCAAATCTACCAAGACCTGGCCGTCCCTCTAAACTTTCAGCTCATACAAGGAGAAGACTGATCAGAGATGCAGCCAAGAGGCCCATGATCACTCTGGATGAACTGCAGAGATCTACAGCTGAGGTGGGAGACTCTGTCTCTTTGAAATATCCAATAAATGTCGTTCCACTTCATGATTGTGTCCCACTTGTTGTTGATTCTTCACAAAAAAATACAGTTTTATATCTTTATGTTTGAAGCCTGAAATGTGGCAAAAAGTCGCAAAGTTCAAGGGGGCCGAATACTTTCGCAAGGCACTGTAACTATTCCTGAAGAGGACTTATAGATGTAATGTTGAGGGTTTCTCTAACCAGTGGGTTCGTGAACACAGTTCTCTCTCTAGGCAGGTTTGAGTTCCTAGAGAAAAATACATGCTGTCGCTAACTTGCTTTCAAACCAAGGTGCATGAACAGTGGAGCAAACTGGAGATGAGAAGATATTCAGCAACTCTTGGTAGGACAATGGAAGATGTTGAAGCAAACTTATATTGTCCTACCAGGAGTTGAGTTCCCTAACATGGCAGTTTGTTCAAGGTGTTGTTAAGCGTCAGATCGGTGGTTGGCTCTCTCTTTGTCTCTTTTCATAATCCGCTCCAGCTCAGCCATGACAGGCAGTGGGCCCTCATACTTGTTGGTCTAGATGGCCTTCAGCTTCTCCTGGTAGTTCTTCGGCAAGCCATTCTGCTCCGCCCCCATTAAAATCACCTGGGGCAACCAGAGAACAATCAACATAAAACATTTGTAATTTAAACGGAAGTTAAAGCATATTAATCAGACAATCACTTTCTGTTATCTAACGACATAAATGACCATTACAATCCAGAACATCAATAGTAACTACCCTTATGCCATAGTAACTGCCCCAAGAATGTGTCTCTCAAACCCATCGAACCACACACTACATAGAGGAACAATGCACTCAGCTCAACCGTATGAGTCTGGTACACACATGACAGTGCACTGCACAAAGCTTCCGTGGTCACGAAGCCCCGCTCCACACCCGCTCCACACCTGTTACATTCGCTGGCTGTTTTTCTCAGACCACTTTGATTATTTAGCTAGAGCTTTTAGATGTGCAATGAACCATGTGGAAACACAGTTTAGTAACTGTTCACATTGTCCAATACAGTGCATGAGATAGATGGATACATTTTTTAAAAATAAAACAAAATAAAACGTCCTTGTGACAGCCAGAATATGAACCTGGAATGTAGTGGTCCAGATGCTTCAGAAAGGGAGGTTTTAATTTGGAGAGGGGCTGTGAGTGAATAGTAAAAAAAAATCATTGACCTCGGTTGCTGCTCTTTACCTATTGCCTTTTCAACACAAAGCCATTTGCCAGTTGTCAGTGGCAAATGCCAGAAAAAACACCAAAACACTGGTATTTTTGCCACCACAGTGAGTGAGTTACAGAGACTCATTCAAGAGGATGATGTCACCCACACTGTCATCCACAAGTGATGAGTGATGTGTGAATTCCTTTTTCCAATGCTTTAGGTGTGGGTGTTTGATTTGCTGTTTTTCTGGTTATGAATTTGACAATATAGAGTATATTGTTTTATTTACAATTCATTTCAAAAAACATTTGTTGGTTAAATACCTTTTCAGAGACAACTTTCTGCATTTCTATTCATTGTCCCACTGTATATCCATGGTTGAGCACCAGTTTTATTAACAACGTTCCTCTCTACGCTTTGTAAGGTCTCTAACGTCTTACAGAGTTCAGTGTCAAGTCCATGTTCTTAAATGTATTTTGAATAAAGGAGAACTTGATTGAGAAAGTAAGACCGTGTGTGATAGAGAGAGAGGGGGAGGAAAACAGTGTAAAAGGAGGTGTGTCACCTTGAGGTACTGTGGCGATGGTGGAGCGTAAATACAGCTATTCATGATGTAGGTGCGACAGATGAGCTCTTGGCTCCGAGTCTTCACGTTAACCTCCACAGGGCTATTTTTAAATATTTTTTTAAAACTAGGCAAGTCAGTTACGAACAAATTCTTATTTACAATGATGGCCTACACTGACGAAACCCTGGACGACGCTGGGCCAATAGTGCGCCGCCCTATGGGACTCCCAATCAAGGCGGGTTGTGACACAGCCTGGATACAGTAGACACAGTATGTGCCAACGAGGATTAGGTGAACTAGATAACTTTATCTTACCTGTCTAGAGACTCGAGGTCGGCCACATTCATCCTCCATACCACTCCCCACATCTCGTCCCCTGGGCTGTTCTCGATGGTCGCCACACCCCCATGCCAGCGGTCACTGGCCAGACCCTTGTAGTTCCCAAATATCAGCTTGTAGTCCTGGAGAGAAGGAGAGATAGAGAGGGTCAGGTTTCCTCCCAGGTCCTCCTTATAGCCAGGTCAGGTCGGGTCGTACCTTGAGCCTGGCCACACAGTGGATGGAAGCGGAGGGGTTCTTGAGATGGAGCCTTTCCTTCAGTAGGTTACTGCCATAGGCAAAGTACAGGAAGGTGTGGATTTCTATGTTGTCATCCATGCTGACAGAGAGGAGGAGCAGGAGGGGGAAGGGCAGGGTGAGGTGGAGGAGGAGTCGAGGGAAGACAAGGAGGTGGAGGAGAGAATAGAGAGAAACCACAGTCAGCAAGAGTGCTTGGAGGCAGAGCAGAGACACAAGGACAGGTCAAGGAGAGGCGCTATTGTGACAGAGACTAAACTCTGCTTCCCACTCTTTTATACCAGCCCTCTCTCCACTCACTGACTCCCCATTCTCATGCTAATCCAACAGGCCTGGCCTGTGCTGTACCCAACACTGCCACACAATACACACAGCCTGCTGGTTGCTGAGCCTTATGGCCTGAGCTGGCTGAGCTCACAGTCACACCAGCATGTCATTCACAGTGTGCTGCAACAAGCCTGCATAGCACTGTCACGTGGGCAGAGAAGTTAGTGATGTGTTGCAGCTGATGCTTTGACAAATAGGCCAATCCATCACTCATGTTTGCTTGCGTGCACATGGATTTATGTTTCCACCGCCGATGGTAATCAGGCAAACCTCAATTATGTACAATGAAATATCATTAGAACTTTGCTTTGAAATTATGTCATTGGCACTGACTGGTGCAGTGGAGGGTAAATGCAGTCTACACACCTTTTTTATTTTGTGCCAAGCTTTACCAATATTTTGCAGAAAAATGCATTGAAAGTATAGGAAGCATTACTGGTCACGGGAATGGAAGGCTAAACATGGCTGGTCCGTCAAGGTCCAGTAGGTAACTTTGTATGCGATCTGACCAAATTCACATAGAAAAGTGAGTTATAGATTGGTAATTCCTATTGAAAGCAAGTCTGATGCGTGGCATATTTGTTCTGTGTGCTATTTCTATGCTTCCTATGCTTCTTTAGCTTTTGCGTCGTTTGACTTTTGGTTTTGTACACCAGCTTCAAACAGCTTAATATACACTATTTTGGGTTATTGAAAATATATTGGAAACAGCAAAGTTCGTATAGTGATGCAGGTCTAGATGTTGTACACATGAAATTCTGTCATCCCGAAATGTATCTGGAACGTTCTAATTTATTTTGTTGCCACTCTAGCAATACCTCTCCATCCATTCTACAGGTAACTGCCAAACACTTGAGTAAATGAGGGATACAAAGTATATTAAATGCATGGAGTGCTTCCACACAGGAAGTTTCAGACGCTTACAGAATCTATACCAAGGTGCATTGAAGCTGTTCTGACGGCTCCTGGTGGCCCAACTCTGTATTAAGACACTTTATGTTGGCATTTCCTTTATTTTGGCAGTTACCTGTAGCAATATGTTACAATGACAATGGAACAGCTGGATAGGGGAAATGGTTTGAGTTTCACAAACGGGAATATAACATTGCAGACGTACATATGAAATTTTGTCAAACATCTAAAGACCTGTATTTGGGCTCCCGAGTGGCACAGTGGTCTAAGGGACTGCATCTCAGTGTAAGAGGCATCACTACAGTCCGTGGTTTGAATCCAGGCTGTATTGTATCCTGCGGTGATTGGGAGTCCCAGAGGGTGATGAATAATTGGCCCAGGGCAGGCTGTCATTTTGAATACAAATTTGTTCTTAACTTGCCTAGTTAAAAAAAACATTAAACACTATACTGAGATGTTGGCCATTTCTAAAAGGACATAAGTGGACATTTTTGATGCCTTTGTTCGTGTTTTTTTCTAGGCACCCATACTACTCAATGAGGATGATGAAGTGATTTGCTATTTGGGGTAAGTTTCTCAAAAACATGAAATCACAAAAAAAGGTGGCTGGACCATTCTATAACATTCCATTTACATCAGAAATAGAGATCTGGTTGTAAAAATATTTATTTGTCCTTTAACAGTGATGACCATGAAAACACAAGACTGATTGCTATGTTCAACAAGTATATTATTCTTCCTGCTTTATCTAGCTCTATTTGTGATATTTTACCTTGCCTTGCTAGCTTGATAGGTAATCCATCTCAGATGACATGTCACGACCCGGTCCGAAGTCAGTCCCTCTTCTTGTTCGGGCGGCGTTCGGCGGTCGACGTCACCGGCCTTCTAGCCACCACTGATCCACTTTTCATTTTCCATTTGTTCGGTCTTTGTCTTTTACACCTGGGCTTCACTCAACCAATTACTTGTTTATTATTTAACCCTCTGTTCCCTATGTTTTGTTTGTGAGTGATTATTCTTTGTACATCGGTCAGTTTGTGTGGGCTCGCTATGTTGCTTTGTATTTTTGTAATTTTGAGTAAGTACGTTGATTACTCATATCTGCTGTCCTGCGCCTGACTCTCTACACCAGCTACACACAGGACCATTACATGACATCAGTTATGTTATGTGATGAAGATGCAGTCTGGGGTCGTAAGCACTTACAAATGTGTAACATATTGTCTGAATAATTGGAATTTATAATATATCATAAAACACATTTTTGCAATTGGTTACATATATGCAATGGATGATTTTATTGTATTTTTTATTTTATTTAACCTTTATTTAACTAATGATGTAGTACACAATCGAGCACAATTTTTCCCGTGACTGTTTATGGCAGGTGAGCACTACCTTACAAACTTCTGGTTGAAATGATAAAAAACCTTTGGAGCATCACTTTAATTTGCACAAACTGCATTTGAAGAGGCAAAGACGTTTCTGATGAACTGCATGCGCAACTTTTAATGACGTGGACAGAAAATTGGTCTAAATGGATGATGGTAATGACCCCGTTGTACTCATTGCTTGAGCCCACATGGATTGCATAGACTAGCCAAAGATAATTGCGGAATTTCTCTGAGCCAGCCTACTGGAATATTTTAACCGCACCCACTCAAAACAGCGTTTCGCTCACTGATGGAGGGGGAGAAAGAACTAACCAATAGGAAGCAAGCGCCCAGACCACGTCGTACTCTCGCATCCATCCGCGGAGTGGAAAAATCCATCCCAAACAGGAGGACCACAACCTGTAATTGTCTATCTGAAGTCTGAAACGGAGCATGTTTCATACATAAACTAAATGTGCTTGAAGGAGAACATTTGATTACATACTGGAGTTGATTAAAGCAGATTTTTTAAAGTTTAATTCAAATAATGTTGTGTGCGCAAAACGCCTGATTTCTTTGCGCGATAAAAAAGGAGAATTATGAATAAAACCTGTCACACCCTGGTCAAAGTATTTTGTGTTTATCTTATTTGGTCAGGCCAGGGTGTGGCATGGGTTTTTGTATGTGGTGTGTATGTATGGGGATTGTAGCTAGTGGGGTGTTCTAGCTAAGTCTATGGCTGTCTGAAGTGGTTCTCAATCAGAGGCAGGTGTTTATCGTTGTCTCTGATTGGGAACCATATTTAGGCAGCCATATTCTTTGAGTTTGTCGTGGGTGATTGTCCTTAGTGTCATTGTTCTGTGTTAGGTTACACAAGTATAGGCTGTTTCGGTTTTCGTTAAGTTTATTGTTTTGATAGTGTTTGTGTTTAGTGTGTTACTTCATTAAACATGGATTGCAATAGACACGCCGCATTTTGGTCCGACTCTCCTTCTCATCAAGAAAACCGTTACAAAACCTATACTATGCTTGTTTATCATTCAAGCAGATAGAAAGAGAACACTCCTGGCCAGCGTATACAAAGGTAATATCCATCAGGTTTTTATTGTAATTTATCATTATTAAACTTGAAGAATGCTTCTGTAAAATTCACATATTGATCAAGAGCATTATTGATCAATAAAAATGATATTTTACAGAACTGAGCCTCGGGGCTAGAATATCTTCCACTTGTGTGTCGCTGGTGTTCTTTGATTTATTGTAGCATGTGCATGTGAGGGACACATTGACAAGTGAGGGGGTACAATAAAATAACGTAATGTTGGTTACATTGTGGTGGTGGGTGTTTTAAAGTGGCAACTATCAGTTATAGCTGCTTCATTTAGCCATTTGAATGCATTCACTTATTTCTACCTTTCTCTCCTTGTTTTATTTATCACAGTTTGTACACAGTATCATTTTTCTTTTACTGTCTCTGTCGGTCTGCATTAATTCATTCATCTCACCCTTGTTCCTTCCAACAACCTATTGGTATATCCTGCATGGATAAAGCTAGAGACATAAGCATGGACAGCCATGGATGATGTTGCAGGTTTTACTGGAGAACATTCTCGGTCTCATACTCAGGCCCTATCATGTTTGTCCTGAGTTGATGTGAAGAGGGGTGAGAGAGCCCCAGTATGGAGCCAGGGAGGGGTCCAGGGTCGGGGGCTGGGGCTGGAGCCCCTTCCTCCATTCACGTCCTCTAGCTCACAGGGGGGTACAACTGTTCACCAATGGAACTGTGGGATAGTGTGGGTCTGCGAAGTGACTCAATAGTTCTGCTAGACATGTTTGCAAGATTTGACTGGGGATCTGGATGGAATAGCTAGATACTTAAGGAAGGATCCTGCTAAAGTCGTAGCTGGTAGGATATCCAAAGATCTTACATGATCCTTGGAAACAATACAGCAGGTTTTGTTTCCAAATGTCAAGTCCATCAATAAACAAGTATAGGTTTATAACTGACCAAGCCTGTTCTTTTTCTATCAGTTGTTAAATGTTTCAGACTTGTGCAGAAATTCACCCTTTGTCTGCCCTATCTGTTTATTCCTGTAGATGGCAGTGTTGCGTTTGAAATGGTCACATACAGTTGATACAGTATCCCATCCACCGTTGGATTAGATCAAATCCCCAATAAAATGAACAAGGGAAAAATAACTCCTTGAAAAAAGATGCTGTTATGATTATAGAATTGTATTATTATTATGGAAATAAAACCTTCACCACAATCAGTCAAACTAGCTGACAAACTCTTACTAACTTAAATCCCTGGTATAGAGCTTTGGACATGCTAAGCCTTAGTGGTGGCGGCAGCCTCATTGAAAAGTACTGTGTTTTCTGGTTGAGTTGAGCCATAAACTTTTAATTTCCATAGAGTTCGGCCAGGTTTTTAAAACGGTTGCCATGTTAGCGCCCAAACAGAACTTAATTATTGACATTTTGATGATGTAACAACACGAGAGCGCCTCTGACAATTCCCTATGAAATTACCTGCTTTAAACAAGCAAAACAGAGCAGTGAATTTGACATATGTTTTTATTGATTAGCATTCAATGTGTATCCACGTCTGTACTGTGTTGTGCTGTCAACAAATTGCATATTTGCTTTCAATGGAAATCTTCATAGGTTTTGAAAACTATCAGAAATAAACAGCACAATGCAGAAGTGTCAAATTATCCCTTACCAACAGCTATGGAGGAGAAAGTGGCGCTGTCGGAATGTTCAGATATATGGCTCTGGTATTTCCGTAGTCCAGTCTTTGCCTTGAAACATTGGTGAATGTGTCAGAACCCCATCCCAAACAAATAATGGAAACAGACAACAATATCTCAACACAAAGAGGGGAGCTGACATGGCAAAAATCAGTTCCGGGTGTTTTGTCACCGAGCAGTAGTACACCCTCTGGCCAGACTTTCCCACGCGGGGCGAGCCAAGAGTCATGCTGCCCTGATGGTGTTCCAGACCAATACCATTAGCAGCAGCAACACATGCGACTCAGGTACTATACTTGATCTTAGCCAAAAGGTTGATGCAGTGGTGTGTTGTGGTGTGACTCTCGCAACAGCAAAAAAATGTAAGCAATTATATTTCATTGTAAATAAACAAGTGTCAAATTGTGAATGAGGGAAAACAAACAATACACTCATTAAGTGTATGCAAATGCTCCCACCTGATGAACCCATCTTGTGACCCATGTACAAGATTTAAGAGCAGACTGGGCACATTGCTTGGAGAGACAGAACAGCCGTATGTCAAAGACCCAGTCAGAGACAAAGACCCAGTGAGAGAACTGTTATGTAACGGCGTCTTAACTTTTTAGACAGTCTGTACCGCAACAGTCACTAATTGTCCATTGTTGCCATGGCTTTGGGCCAGCGAGGAGTTGGCTCTCGTTCCTGTAGCGTTCCTGTACTGAGCAGGCATGGGGTCTCTGTTCCTCGCAGCAGCCACATCAATGCGATGTCAGGACCTGTTAAAGCATTTACCGTCAGAACCCTAACCCAGACGGACTGTGCCTCACTGTGGTGGACGTTTTGTCCAGATCTTTCCAGTCAGATCTGACCCAATCCCAGGCAGCCTCCAGTCTCTGGCCTTTCTGCTTTTTATTTGGAAGGATGTGACCAGTTGAAAGCTCACCATGGTGCAGACTGAGACCAGTTCTGGGTTACAGACAAGAGGATATGATGTTGACCTCCCGCGAGCAGCTCTTGCTAAATTCCACATCTGTCGACAAAACATGTCCCCTCTCCCCCAACCCCTCTCCGATTGTAAATATGCAGGCTGGGTTGCTTTCCTCTACTGCGTTCACTGTCCTTCAGACATTCTCCCTCCTCCCTCCACCCCAATGATCACGCCACACCAGTCCCGTGGGTGTCTTCCTTAACTGTCCAACTAGGACCATTATGAAATCCCAAATAAACACAGCTAATGCATCAGAGAGGGGGATGTCATCTGGGACAAATAGCAATGCATTTGTGTTATGTCAGTGGGGAGCAATGGAAAACAGAATTCAGCTCAATTGTACAGCTGCACCCCTCACTGTGAACCCCACTCTGACCCCCGCCCTCCACCGACCCCCAACCCGCCCGTAACCAATCCTGCTGTTCCCTCAAAGCTCCTCCAACATGGTCCCATGGCCTCGCTCCACGAGGCTCCAGTCCCAACTGGACAGCTCTGACCATTAACTCCTGTTGTGTCCCATTTAGGGCTGAGATGGGAGGTCTACACCTATCGCTGTTTGAGCAGAGCCCAGTCTCCCACCAAAACGATGGCCACTGCCTCCCTAACTTCCCTGACAAACTATTCCACCAGCCTCATCTGGGCCGGATTCAACAACAGTTAAGTGGGATGTGCAGCAAGCAGCAAACCGCACGTGCACCCTTCAGGCGACCATTGCACAACCAGTCTAACCCCCATCTGAGACCCTGGTTTGAAGTGGATGAGTGGAAGGATTGTCACAGTAGGGATTGGGAAATATATGGTGATAATTGTGTTAGACTTGTTCATAAGCTGTTTGTTTCAATTTCAAGTTTGTCACGTGCACAAGTACAGTGAAATGTATTTTTGCAAGCTCTAAACCCTTCATTATCAATGTAGTACTAAAAAACAACATAAAGTAGAAGAAAAACACAGATAGATGTCAATCTGAAAGGTTCTCCCATTTCCACAGAGGAGCTGTAGAGCAACCATCAAGTTCTTGGTCACCTACTTGACCAAGGCCCTTCTCCCCCAATTGCGCAGTTTTGCCTGGGCGGCCAGTTCTAGGAAGTCTTGGTGTTTCCAAACTTCTTCAATTTAAGAATGATGGAGACCACCATGTTCTTGGGGACCTTCAATGCTGCAAAAAAAATTTGATAACAGATCTGTGCCTCGACACAATTCTGTCTCAGGGCTCTACGGACAATTCATTCAACCCCATGGCTTGCTTTTTGCTCTGACATGCATTGTCAACTGTGGGACCTTATGTAGACAGGTGTCCAATCAATTGAATTTACCATAGGTAGACTCCAATGAAGTTGTAGAAACATCTCAAGGATGATCAATGGGAACAGGAGGCACCTGAGCTCAATTTCAAGTCTCATAACAAAGAGTCTGAATACTTATGTAAGTAAAGTATTTCTGTTTTTTATTTTGTATACATTTGTAAAAATGTCAAAAAGAATCTGTTTTCACTTTGTCATTATGGGGGATTGTGTGTAGATTGCTGAGGGATTTTAATTTTTTTATATCCATTTTAGAATAAGGCTGTAATTTAACAAAATGTGGAAAAAGTCAAGGGTTCTGAATACTTTCCGAAGGCACCATATGTATAGGGTTAAAGTGACTAGGCATCAGGATGTACAATAAACAGAGTAGCAGCAGTGTATATAAAAAAAATATGTGGGGGTGTGTCCGTGTGTGTAGAGTCAGTATAAATGTGTGTACCTGTTGTGTGTATTGGAGTGTCAATGTGAGTGTGCATAGAGACAGTACAAAAAAAAAATACAAGGGTCAACTCAGATAGTCCTAGTAGCTATCTCAGCAGACAAAACATTACAAACAGCTAGTAGATTGGTCACGAAAGTCAGAAAAGCAATAAAATTAATCACTTACCTTTGATCTTCGTATGTTTGCACACACGAGACTCCCAGTTACATAATAAATGTTTGTTTTGTTCGATAAAGATTCTCTTTATATCCAAAAACCTCCATTTGGTTGGCGTGTTTTGTTCAGTAATCCACAGGCTTGTGCGGTCACGACGGGCAGACGAAAATTCCAAATGGTATCCGTAAAGTTCTTAGAAACATGTCAAACGTTTTTTATAATCAATCCTCAGGTTGTTTTTACAATAAATAATCGATAATATTTCAACTGGACGGTAGCCTTTTCAATAGAAGAGAGAAAGAAAAGGTCTCGCTCCCGACGTGCGTGCATGCACAAATCTGACGACATCTGGCTATCCACTGACGAGATGTGAACATTCTCGCTCATTTTTCAGAATAAAAGCCTGAAACTATGTCTAAAGACTGTTCACAGCTTGTGGAAGCCATAGGGAAAGGGACCTGGTTGATATCCCTTTAAATGGAGGATAGGCTTGCAATGGAAAAGAGTAGTTTCAGGAAAACAGCCCTTCCTGGATGGATTTTCCTCGGGTTTTCGCCTGCCATATCAGTTATGTTATACTCAGACAATATTTTGACAGTTTTGGAAACTTTAGAGTGTTTTCTATCCTAATCTGCCAATAATATGCATATTCTAGCTTCTGGGTCTGATATATAGGCCTGAGAAATGGGCAGTTTACTTTGGGCACGTTTTTCATCCAAACATCAAAATACTGCCCCCTAGCCTAAAGAGCTATTTAACAGTCTTATAGCTTGGGGATAGAAGTGTTTTAGGGGCCTATTGTCACACCCTGATCTGTTTCACCTGTCTTTGTGATTGTCTCCACCCACCTCCAGGTGTCAGCTGTTTTCCTCATTAGTCCCTGGGTACTTAATTCCTGTGTTCCCTGCTTGTCTGTTGCAGGTTCGTCAAGTCAACCTGGGTGTTATTCCGTTCGCCTGCTTTTTCCTTCGCTCTGTTTTTGCTAGTCCTCCCGGTTGTGACCCTTGCCTGTCTGGATTCTGAACCCACCTGCATCAGTGGATGCATGGTGGCAAGGCGAGAGGGGGTTTCAGGGAAATCTGCAGATAGACACAAGGCCAGCGAGGACATACCCCTGGAGGACATTGTCTCCATTCTACTTTCTTTTGGTTCTATCTTTCATCCTTTATTTGTACTGTATCGTCACTGTGTGTATATTCACACATTTTTTTCGCTGTCTCTCATCTCTCACGGTTCTTTTTTTCCTTTGCTTTTTAATTTAAATGCAATAAAACTGTAATGGAAATGTCCCTTTTTAGGTAGAATAATGTGCATTAACTTCTTACTGATTGACTTCTTACAGAAAACAGCTATTTGAATCATTGATACCTTAACACTGGTTGTGCTGTTTTTGCACATGTGTCTCCAGTACTATATTTAAAGTTGTATGAACAGTTAAAAGGAAAATAAATACATTATTTCCAGCACTGAATCTTGTACTGTACTTGTAAATCGCATTGTACAAAAGCAAACACATGCTATCTGAAGCCTACCCTAAGGAATATAAAAGGTATTGGCGATGGTCCACTATCTCTATGACAGGCTTATAAACCCTTGTTTTTAAGAAGAGCTGGGAAAATCAAACATTCACCTGGGTTATGTGAACTCTCTAGCCTATGCCTACCTATTGAAACATTAGGCCCTCCCTCTCAAGTAGGGGTACCTCATTAGAATGGGCAAGCGTTCTATAAACTCCATGCTATTTCTTCAACCATTGCAAATGTGTCTGACTCGAACAGCCTCCTGTTGACACACTTTCCCTGTTTCCCATAGGACGCTGTCATTGGATTTGTTCTATTATCCAGACAGGAGTGCCATCCCTACTCCCGGTACTTCAGACTTAGGCTTGCTGACTGTCAAGGTTGTCCACCGGCACCGCACTGCCACCGACTCGACCGGACCTGAACTTGATTGTGTGCTCAGGACTCAACGATGGGGAAGGACGCCACAAGAGCAGAGTGGGACAATCCCATGCAATTTGTCCTGGCGTGTGTATCATACGCGGTTGGACTGGGAAATGTGTGGCGATTTCCATACTTGTGTCAAATGCATGGCGGGGGTAAGCAATATTTATTTGTTTAGGTGCAGCGCATAGCCTAATTTAGGGTTTAATCCTTAATATATTGTACATTTAGGCCTACAGTTATTTTCTATTAAATATCGAACTGCAATATTTGACACTGTGTAAAATGAATGAATTACAATTAGTGTTTACTGATTAATCGTGGTAATGTAGGCTATATGAATAGCCAGTCAGTGTCCAATTTATTAACCTTTATCCATGCGCAATGGCACACTGATTTTGTGCGATTGTAGAATGGGTTAGTTATTATTTTACCCTGGGTGAAACGTTAGCAGTTTATTACTAATTTACAGGGAATCGGAACGATTACTACATTGGTTAGCGTCAGTCACCTTGTTAAACATTTCTAGTGGGTGAAGGCGTTACTGTGCAGTCTTGTTTTCTTCCTCTAAAAGTTAGTGGTGCAGGAAATGTGCAATGTTTTTGAAATGATCTCACGTAGTTGTTAGTTCAATTCATATTTTTCATATTCCTCCCCATAAGTCACTGAGAACAGTTAGTTCACTCAAAAACAGGGTAAGGGTATGCATGTACCAAAGCGCATACATAAAGGAGCTTTCAAAAGCGCTTGCATAGAAGTACTTTCCGCTCTAAAGTTTGGATTGATACGGAGCCCATTTTAACCCTTAACGCGCCCAGTTGTTTGTCACAGAATAACAATGGATCAACATTTGCTTTTGCATTTCGCTTTTAATGGTCTCAACTGATTGCAAAGTTTTACAATTAGTAGCCTAACAGTCAACAGGTGTCTATGTTGTGTTGTTCCATTCATAGATTCCTAGAAAATGTTCACATACAAGACTCGTTGATGCTTCGGTTGCTTTAAGGCCAATATGTCCAATACATAAATACAGGTGTGGTATGCTAGTATAGTTGTTCTGTATTTATTATTGTAGAGTTTTTTGCCTTAATGTAACTGTCCAGTAACAAAATAAATGTAAAAGTTAATATTCTGTTAACTCATACCCAAATAATATTGTCTCGTCCTATACTCGTATTTGTGTCCAAAGCATAAATTGAATAAAATACACTTTAAAAACCCAAACGTGTATCTCAAACAGACAGTTTAAAAAATGTTGGCTATTTCAAATCAATCAAATCAACAACAGAAAATGTCACATGCTTCGTAAACAACAGGTGTAGTCTAAAGGTGAAATATTTACGGCCGTTCCCAACAATGCAGAGTAATAAACAAGGAATAAATACACAATGAATAACGATAACTTGGCTATATACACTAGGTACCAGTACCGAGTCGATGTGCAGGGTTACGAGGTAATTACGATAGATACTGTATGTACATATAGGTAGGGGTAAAGTGACTAAGCAACAGGATAGATCATAAACAGTAGCAGCAGCGTATGTGATGAGTCAAAATAGTTAGTAAAAAGAGGGTCAGTGCAGATAGTCTGGGTAGCTATTTGGTTAACTATTTAATAGTCCTATGGCTTGGGGGTCGAAGCAGGATCCTGTTGGTTCCAGACTTGATGCATCGGTACCGCTTGCCGTGCGGTAGAAGAGAGAACAGTCTGTGACTTGGGTGGCTGGAGTCTTTGACAATTTTGAAGGCGTTCTTCTGACACCACCTGGTATAGATGTCAGGAAGCTCGTCCCCAGTGATATACTGGGCCGTAAGCACTACCCTCTGCAGGGCCTTGCGGTCAAATGCTAAGCAGTTGCCATACCAAATGGTGATTCAGCCAGTCAAGATGCTCTCAACTGTGCAGCTATAGAACCTTTTGAGGATCTGAGGGCCCATGCCAAATCTTTTCAGACTTCTGAGGGGGAAGAGGCATTGTCTGCTGTGTTGAACCATGTTAATTCCTTAGTGATGTGGACACAGAGGAACTTGAAACTTTTGACCCGCTCCACTACAGCCACTTCGATGTGGATGGGGGCATGCTCAGCCCTACATGTCCTGTAGTCCACGATCAGCTCATTTTTGAGGTGGATGTCTTGGCACCATACTGCCAGGTCACTGACCTTCTCTCTATAGGCAGTCTCATCATTATTGGTGATCAGGCCTATCACCGTCGTGTCGTCAGCAAACATAATGAAAGTGTGGTCGTGGGAGTACAGGAGGGGACTAAGCACTCACTCCTGAGGGGCCCCCGTGTTGAGGGTCAGTGTGGCGGATGTGTTGTTTGTTGCCTACCCTCACCACCTGGGGCCGGCCCGTCAGGAATTTCAGAGTCCAGTTTCAGGGGGAGGTGTTCAGTCCCAGGGTCCTGAGCTTATTGATGAGCTTGTTAAGGCTCTATGGTGTTGAATGCTGAGCTGTGGTCAATGAAAAACATTCTCACATAGGTTTTCCTCTTGTCCAGGTGGGAGAGGGCAGTGTGGAGTGGGTCTTGGGTGTCTTGGATGACGGTGTTGATGTGAGCCATGCAAAGCATTTCATGACTACAGATGTGAGTGCTACAGGGCAATAGTCATTTAGACACGTTACATTGGCGTTTTTGGGCACAGGGACTATGGTGCTCTGCTTGAAACATGTAGGTATTACAGACTGGGTCAGAGAGAGGTTGAAAATGTCCGTGAAGTCACCCGCCAGCTGGTCAGTGCATGCTCTGAGTAAGCGTCCTGGTAATCCTTTCTGGCCCTGCGGCTTTTTGAATGTTAGCCTGTTTAAAGGTCACATTGCCTATGGAGAACGAGAAAACAGTGATGCTCTCATGACTGGTTCAGTGTTGCTTGCTTCGAAGTGAGCATAGAAGGCATTTAGCTTGCTGGTAGGCTCGCGTCACTGGCCAGCTCACGGCTGGGTTTCCCTTAGTAATCCTTGATAGTTTGCAAACCCTGCCACATCTGACGAGCATCAGAGCCAACGTAGTAGGATTTGATCTTAGTCCTGTATTGACACTTGGCCTATTTGAAGGCTCAACAGATGTTGTAGCGGGATTTCTTATAAGCATAGTGTCCCGCTTCTTGAAAGCGACAGCTCTAGCCTTTAGCTCAGTGTGGATGTTGCCTGTTAGCCATGGATTTTGGTTGGGATATGTACCTACGGTCACTGTGGGGATGACGTTGTTGAAGCACTTATTAATGAAGCCAGTGACTGATGTGGTAATCTCCTCAATGTTATTGGATGAATCCCGGAACATATTCCAGTCTGTGCTTGCGAAGCAGCCCCTGTAGCTTAGCATCCGCTTCATCGGGCCACTTCTGTATTGAGTGAATCACTGGTACTTCCTGTTTGAGTTTTTGCTTGTAAGCAGGAATACGGAGGATAGAGATGCGGTCAGATTTGCCATAGGGAGGGCAAGGGAGAGTCTTGAATGCATTTCTGTGTGTGAAGTAAAGGTGACCTAGAGTTTTGTTGACTGTAGTTGCACAGGTTACATGATGGTAAAAACGAGTCAAAACTCTAGGTTTCCCTGCATTCAAATCCCCGGCCACGAGAAGTGCCCTGTCCTGATGTGGATTTTCTATACAGCGTGTTGAGTGTGTTTGAGTGCAATCTTAGTGCCATCATCAGTTTGTGGTGTATGATTTCATACTACGGAGGAGGATGAGATGACCAATCAGCGGTCTAGAGGGGCATGAGCTGGCCAATCAGTGATCTACTCGCATTAATATTTTGAATGACCGGTATACACCCACAACATTCTGTTGTTGGGGTATGCCCACACCACAGGAGGTTGGTGGCACCTTAATTGGGGAGGACTGGCTCGTGGTAATGGCTGGAGTGGAATGAGTGGACTGGTATCAAATACCATTCCATTTGCTCTGTTCCAGCCATTATTATGAGCCGTCCTCCCCTCAGCAGCCTACACTGGCCCACACCATTCCAACACAGAAAAGCTGATTTTTAACACTCATATTGTAAGTAATTGAAGAGTTTCCTTCCAAAATGCTATATATATTTTGTCAGAAATGTTGGTAAATTAGGTCTTATTGTTTAAAGAACTTATGAAAGATTAGTGTGTTATTTCACCCTCTAATCAGGGCATGGGCTTGTTCATTGACAGACATGTATTTGTTTAAAATCACTTAATGGTTTCATTTCAGAGAAACAAATAATCATGGGTTTTTTTTAAACTTGAGAAATAAGTACTACTGCTGGGTTTTATACAGTTAAATGTGACAAATAACGAAATGTTTATTAAAGAACTGTACAAATTATACATTTGTAAAATCAATATTATAATTTTTTTAATAAAAAATGAATCGCTATAGTAATGTGAGATCTGTATGTAAAATATTTACATTTGACGTTTTAGTCATTTAGCAGATGCTCTTATCTTATCCAGAGTGGCAGTTAGTGCATTAAGACAGGTGAGACAGCCATATATCACTGTCATATATACAGGATACGAACATTCCATTCCAACTAAACAGTGGATACATGGTGTTTTGCAAAAAAAACAAAAACATTTGAATATACATCAAAAATCTATGAATAGAAAATCTGACAACAGTAATATTTTACACACGGATGAAGGTGCCCATAAGCAATAATTTTTTGGTGAAAAAACACAACTATGAAAAATGTGAGGATATAGCCTTTTGGAACTAAAGTTCAATTATAGGTCATATTTAATTGAATTCTGGAAACACTGGACAGTAACATTAAGGCAATGCCCCACCAACTTGACACTGACAGAGATAAGATGACGGAAGAAAAATACACTTGAATTACCTCATGAAATGGTATACCTTTGTTATTCTACCATGTACATTGCTCTACAATGGCATATCCCTATGAGGCTTTGGTTTAGGAGAACCTATTCAATACTAATAATCTACAGCAAGCTTACACCTAATGACAGGACTTCAAGCATACAGTAATCAATATGACATGTAGGACAAACAGTACATCATGAGCGTGGACAAATGACAGGAGGTCCCACAAATCCTATAAAATGTCATGTCCCTCTCATTGTTAACAGATCACAACGTAAAACAGAAAGATGGGACATTAGAGGTTAGGGGTCTTACATTATACACATTGAAGCCCCCCTTAAGTTCTATATTATAGTTACCATTGCGTTGTGCATTATTTATTTTACAGTGTTCAAAAAATGATTTGTCATAGTGTAAATAATCACCTGATACACATCACAATAACTTGATTTTACAATCGTGTATTTCTTGTGCAACAACTTGAGGAATCTGAGATTACGGTACAGGAAAAGCTATTTATTCCAATATATCCAACTATTTCAACTTCCGTCTAATCCTTATCCGATTATACATGCTGTTTCTGTGTGAACACTCATTCACAAGGGTTCATTACAGTCAAGGGAAGGTAGCATGAAGAATCTGAGAGCTAGAAGCATGGAATCTTCCATCTAACTGCTAAATTATGGACAATGACATGCTTTTTAATACCATTATGTTCACCCACTGAATGAATGAATGAATTAATAAAAAATTGAATGGACGGATGGATGAGTAAATGAATGAACGAGTGAATTAATGAATCCCAAAAGGGTTCCAGTGGCTGACCCTGCTCTAAACTCTCTTTGACTTTGTGTTTGTGTCACTGAGCATGTCCCCCTGCTCCCCTGTCCCTCCTCACCCCCTGCCCCCTTCACTCTCTGCCCTACTGCCTGCTTCCTGTAATTACTGTCGACGACTCAGACTAGCAGAATGGAAATCACAGTAGACAGGTCACTTTGCTTTCAGTCCCATGGGTCATGGGGTGACCCAGGCCAGACTGTTTTTTTGTGATTGTCATGAATACTGAGAAAGTCCAGGGGGAACAGAACCCAGTAGAAACATGAATAAAGCTTTGTTTAGATGTTAGACCATTGATCAAAGAATAATGAAGGAAGCACTGCACTGCACTGCACCCTTTCTTTCCATTAATATATAGGGAGAAGAAAAATGCAACAGAATACAAGGACCAAGGCCACATTCATTGTGTAAATGAAATAAGAATTAAGAATTAAGAATGAGAACACATTTTCCGGGTGTCATATGAATCTGAAGCTCAGTGCATCACCTTATAGATCATGTGTGTGTTTTTGTCTCTGCTACTGCAGGTCTTTTGAATGGTCAAATATACTGTATGTGTGTCCTTTTTCTGTCCTCAGGTGGGTTCCTGATCCCATACCTGCTTATGCTGGTCCTGTTGGGGGTACCCCTGTTCTACATGGAGTTAGCCATTGGCCAGAAGATGCGTCTGGGCAGCATTGGAGCATGGAGAGCTATTAACCCCTATCTGGGAGGAGTGGGTGAGTACTGAATATACAGTACCAGTCTATAGTTTGGACACACCTACTCATTCAAAGGTTTTTCTTTATTTTTACTATTTTCTACTGTAACGATGTGCGCTGAGAGTTGGGAAGCAAGTTCAGGGAGTGAGTGTTTTAATAAATAAACGCAACGTAAAACAAGTAACACGAACAACACACAGACATGACACTGGAACAGAATCAATAACGCCTGGGGAAGGAACCAAAGGGAGTGACATACGTATATATGGAAGGTAATAAGGGAGGTGATGGAGTCCAGGTGCGCGTAACGATGGTGACAAGTGTGCGTCATAACGAGCAGCCTGGTGACCTAGAGGCCGGAGAGGGAGCACACTAGTGAACACTATAATAGTGAAGACATCAAAACTATGAAATAACACATATGGAATCATGTAGTAACCAAAAACGTATGAAATAAAATATTGAAAGTAGCCAACCTTTGTCTTGATGACAACTTTGCACACTCTTGGCATTCTCTCAACTATCTTCACCTGGAATGCTTTTCCAACAGTCTTGAAGGAGTTCCCACATATGCTGAGCACTTGTTGGTTGCTTTTCCTTCACCCTGCAGTCCAACTCATCCCAAACCATCTCAATTGGGTTGAGGTCAGGTGATTGTGGAGACCAGGTCATCTGATGCATCACCCTCCTTCTTGGTCAAATAGCCCTTACACAGCCTGGAGGTGTGTTTTGGGTCACTGTCCTGTTGAAAAACAAATGATAGTCCCACTAAGCGCAAACCAGATGGGAAGGCGATGCTGGTTAAGTGTGCCATGAATTCTAAATAAATCACACACAGTGTCACAAGCAAAGCACCCCCACACCTCCTCCTCCATGCTTCACGGTGGGAACCACACATGCGGAGATCATCCGTTCCACAAAGAAATCCACAAATTAACTTTTAACAAGGCACACCTGTTAATTGATTCAAGGTGACTACCTCATTAATCTGGTTGAGAGAATGTCAAGAGTCTACAAATGTGTCATCAAGGCAAAGGGTGGCCACTTTGAAGAATCTCAAAAATGAAATATATTTTGATTTGTTTAACACTTTTAGAGAAAGACCATAGAGAAACAAAGGCTCTCTATGGTCAGGGCGTGACAAAAGTGTAACTGGGGAGTATTCTAGTTTATTATTTCTATGTGGGGTTCTAGTTTATTATTTCTATGTTGGTAATTTGTATGATTCCCAATTAGAGGCAGCTGGTAATCATTGTCTCTAATTGGGGATCATATTTAGGTAGCATTTTCCCACCTGTGTTTGTGGGATATTATTTTGTGTTTTGTGCATGTGCACCACATAGTCACGTTTCGTTGTTAGTTTATTGATTTATTTGTTTTTGCTAAGTTTCACTTTATTAATAAATTATGTGGAACTCAACATCCGCTGTGCCTTGGTCAGTCTCTCCACACGTATGTGACAGAATAACCCACCAACAAAGGACCAAGCAGCGTGAAAAGGAGGTAAGGAAGTTTTGGACTTGGGAGGACATGAGAGGACACAAGACCCTTCCTTGGCGGGAGTCAGCAAGGAGCATGGAAGGACAGCGGGCACCAAGGCCACAGAAACCCCAAGACATTTTTGGGGGGTGGCACATGGAGCTGTCGGCAGAGCCAAGGAGTGAACCAGAGCCAGTCTGGGAGAAGAGGGAGAAACTGGAGGAGAGTGAACGGAGAGAGTCAGAGACCGTCAGTGAGTGGATGGAGATATTGGAGGAGAGAGAACGGAGAGAGTTGTTGAGTTGGTGGAGGATGCACGACATTTGCCCTAAGGAGCGTGTTATCAGTTTAATGCCACCTGAGTCAGCTCTCCGTACTCGTCCTGAGGAGCGTGCTATCAGTCTGGTAAAATCTGTGCCGGCTCCACGCACCAGGTCTCCAGTACGCCTTCACAGCCCAGTACGTCCTGTGCCAGCTCCTCGCACCGCCCTGAAGTGCATGTCACCAGTCCGGTGCCAACTTTGCCGGCTCCAAGCACTAGGCCTCCAGTGCGTATTCCCAGTCCAGAGCTTCTGGCGGCGGTTCACAGTCCAGAGCTTCTGGCGACGGTTTCCAGTCCAGAGCTTCCTGCGACGGTTTCCAGTCCAGAGCTTCCGGCGACAGTTTCCAGTCCAGAGCTTCCTGCAACAGTTTCCAGTCCAGAGCTTCCGGCGACAGTTTCCAGTCCATAGCTTCCGGCGACAGTTTCCAGTCCAGAGCTTCCTGCGACAGTTTCCAGTCCAGAGCTTCCGGCGACAGTTTCCAGTCCAGAGCTTCCGGCAACAGTTTCCAGTCCAGAGCTTCCTGCAACGGTCCACAGTCCGGAACCTCCTACTACGGTCCACAGTCCGGAACCTCCTACGACGGTCCACAGTCCAGAACCTCCAGCGACGGTCTACAGTCCGGAACCTCCTGCGACGTTCCACAGTCAGGAACCTCCTGCGACGGTCCACAGTCCAGATCCTCCTGCGACGGTCTACAGTCCGGAACCTCCTGCGACGTTCCACAGTCCGGAACCTCCTGCGACGTTCCACAGTCAGGAACCTCCTGCGACGGTCCACAGTCCAGAACCTCCAGCGACGGTCTACAGTCCGGAACCTCCTGCGACGTTCCACAGTCCGGAACCTCCTGCGACGTTCCACAGTCAGGAACCTCCTGCGACGGTCCACAGTCCAGATCCTCCTGCGACGGTCTACAGTCCGGAACCTCCTGCGACGGTCCACAGTCCAGATCCTCCTGCGACAGTCTACAGTCCGGAACCTCCTGCGACGGTCCACAGTCCAGATCCTCCTGCGACGGTCTACAGTCCGGAACCTCCTGCGACGGTCCACAGTCCTTTTTTTCTTTTTCATTTTTTTCTTTATTACTTATTATAATATTGTTTGGGACAGTAGACACTGCACATAGAGTGCTACACATGTATGGGTGCACACTGCCATTGAATAAAGTAACATACATTTGCCTTTAATTAATCACATTACACACGTTTAAAAAAAAAAAAAATGGTTACATTTAGGCCAGTACTTTTGTGTCAAATTTACAGTATCGGGAAGCTACTCTAAAAATATAGTTTATAGTTTAAGCTACCAATTTCTTCACACTGGAAGAACAATATAGTTTACTTAACTAAAGTTACTTTGAAAAAGTAGTTCACTACATACAAATTAGATCACTTTGGGGTCATATGTTAACAAAATGTGTAATTTAGCTTATTAAACACAAAAACTATGCTTCAAGTGAGAATTAGGCATGTCTGACTGAAAAAGAAAGGAAAGTATTGCCTACATATTGTCTATTCTTTTTGCAAAAAAATGTAGTATGTAGTTTGTGTAGTTAACTACACCTCTACATGGCAACAAAGTAATTAACTAGAGGGTTCTACATGGAACCCAAATGGGTTCTACCTGGAACTAAAAAGGGTTCAACCTGCAACCAAAAAGAGTTCTGCTATGGGGACATCCGAAGAACCCTAAAATGTAAGCTACTGTAAAATGTAATTAAATTAATAGTTGAAAAACATGCAGTGTACTTCTTCCCAACACTGCAAATGTATTTCAACAACCTAATAAAAGTATCCTTATCAAAGATGCAAATTAGATAATATCTGCTTATAGTTTAAATGTATCTGTTCCTCTCTCTGCTGGTTCCAGGTCTGGCCAGTGTTGTGACCTCCATGTACCTATGCCTCTATTACAATGTCATCAATGCATGGAGTTTCTGGTACCTCTTTCATTCATTCCAGGTTAGTTCCAGTCTCACAATGGCAAAATTATCTTTATTTTCAATAGAGCAATTCATAGTATTTGACCTCCATTCAGATGTATGATGCGATCATAAAATGTAGACGATCTTCAATAACTTGTTACAATCTTATTACCAGATGGATCAACAGGCTCACTCAGCTTTGAGGACACACTATTGGTCCTGTGCAGACTGTTTTGTTTGGAATCTTAGAAAATGCAGTTCATTGCTCTAGTGCTATCTGTAACATCCTGTGCCTGACCTGACCTGTGCTGTTTCCTCCCACTCTGCCCCAGTCGGTCCTGCCATGGGCAGAGTGCCCGGTTAACAGCAACCTGACCGGCCCTGTGGAGGAGTGTGAGCGGGCCACGCCCACCCAGTACTTCTTCTACAGAGAGACCCTGGACATCTCCGGGTCCATTGAGGAGAACGGAGGGATTCACATGGGACAGGCACTCTGCCTCCTGCTGGCCTGGATGATTGTCTACCTGTTTATCGTCAAGGGGGTCAAGTCCACCGGGAAGGTGAGAGGTCAGAGATCAGCTCGGTAATGATGGACAGGGTCAAGACAGTTATGGTACCCTTATGTCATGCTAGCTGAGGATCTAGTGGACATAGGTCACTATCGTCTCCTGTGTCATACAGGGAACTGCCAAAATAAAGGAAACACCAACATAAAGTGTCTTAATAGATTATTGGGTCACCACGAGCCAGAACAGCATCAATGCACCTTGACATAGATTCTATAAGTGTCTGGAACTCTATCGGAGGGATGCAACACCATTCTTCCATGAGAAATTCCATAATTTGGTGTTTTGTTGCTGGTGGTGAAAACGCTCTTGCAGGCACCCCTCCAGAATCTCCCATAAGTGTTAAATTGGGTTGAGATCTGGTGAATAAGATGGCCATGGTATATGGTTTACATCATTTTCATGCTCATCAGACTATTCAGTGTCACCTCATGCCCTGTGAATGGGGGCATTGTCATCCTATGTGGGCATAGCCATGGTGGCCAAAATAATGGCCTGCCCAGCATTTTTGCTTAATTAACTCAACTGCTTTCAGTATACTTTGTATCCCTCATTTAGTCAAATGTTTCCTTTATTTTGGCAGTTACCTGCATTTTTACTGAGCAGAGGAAAACAGTCAGCTGAGAGGTGACCTCGATAACAAAGGAAAGGGTCAAGAAAGTTATTTGTAATGGCGAGACAAGGTACAAACAGTTCAATATTCTATATGGTCAGATAGTTGTCCATCAAGGCCTGGCGAATAAAACAGTCAAAGTTTGTGGCTGCAGTTTGCCAACTCAGAATTATGGAGCAGGGAAAGGAGAAGCAGATCCAACGGATCTTTACTGAACTGAGGAAAACATCTGCTGAGAGAGTGATTTTTGAAAACCTTGGCCTACTTCATTACATAACTATGTAGAGTGGGAGTCTCTGAGGAGACAAGCCAGGGTGAAAGTAAAGGATACCGTGTCAACACAGACAGAGAACTGTTTGCTGTTTGCTGTCTGCTGATCACAGTGGATTCATGGCAGAACTGGTGTTATGGGCGGGCCCTATGGGGTCTAGCACGCCCTGCCGTACCTCCTTGCCCGTCCAAATGAAATATTGAAATATGAATGATTTATTTGACGGAGATGCGCACAGACACAAAGACGCATCAATCTCAGATAAAGCATCCGAGCGAGCGAAACAGCACCCCTCTGTCTCCTTATGTGTAGACCATGTATCTGATGCTCTCTGGACAAAAGGACTATGGCATGCCTTACTTTTTCTGGCCAGACAGCATCAGATACATCTGCTACATTTTTACATTCCATTTTAAAAAACTTGTAATTTAGCAGACACTCTTATCCAGGGTGCTCATTCTTGACTAAATCTGTCCTGAATATGCCCAATGTGTTTCTATAGTCATAATATGCAGACCTAAGCTTGTAGCCTACATTGCTTTGGCTGAACGACTCGCATTGTTAATGTGGAGAAATGAGAATCTCGTCATTAAAGGAAAGTTGGTGGGTGCACAGTGCACTGTTCAGATGCTGGCTTCCCCTAAAGTAAATTGATGTTTTGCCAAAATTACATAATTACATAGTTCTTAATTTAAAAAAATATATATCTGTTGATTGTTTCCAATCACAAGTGCGTAGGCCTATGCCTATTTGGGAAGCCAGCAATTTTGGCAGCGCGCATGGCAATACAGTGCCTTGCAAAAGCATTTTTGAAAAGGTGTTTTTCCTATTTTGTATAATTACAACCTGTAATTTAAATGGATTTTATTTGGATTTCATGTAATGGACATACACAAGATAGTCCAAATTGTGAAGTGAAATGAAAAAGCTTACTTGTTAACAAAATGAAAAATAATAATAAATATCGAAAAGTGGTGCGTGCGTATGTATTCACCCCCTTTGCTATGAATCCCCTAAATAAGATCTGGTGCAACCAATTACCTTCAGAAGTCACATAATTAGTTAAACAAAGTCCACCTGTGTGCAATCTAAGTGTCACATGATTTGTTACATGATCTCAGTATGTATACACCTGTTCTGAAAGGCCCCAGAGTCTGAAACACCACTAAGCAAGGGGCACCACCAAGCAAGCGGCACCATGAAGACCAAGGAGCTCTCCAAACAGGTCAGGGACAAAGTTGTGGAGAAGTACAGATCAGGGTTGGGTTATACAAACATATCAGAAACTTTGAACATCCCTCAGAGCACTGTTAAATCCATTATTAAAAAATTGAAAGAATATGGCACCACAACAAACCTGCCAAGAGAGGGCCGCCCACCAAAACACACGGACCAGGCAAGGAGGGCATTAATCAGAGAGGCAACAACGAGACCAAAGATAACCCTGAAGGAGCTGCAATGCTCCACAGCGGAGATTGGAGTATCTGTCCATAGGATCACTTTAAGCCGTACACTCCACAGAGCTGGGCTTTACGGAAGAGTGGCCAGAAAAAGCCATTGCTTAAAGAAAAAAATAAGTAAACACGTTTGGTGTTCACCAAAAGGCATGTAGAGACTCCCCCAACATATGGAAGAAGGTACTCTGGTCAGATGAGACTAAAATGTAGCTTTTTGGCCATCAAGGAAAACGCTATGTCTGGCGCAAACCCAACACCTCTCATCACCCTGAGAACACCATCCCCAGGGCATGTTTTTCATCAGCAGGGACTGGGAAACTGGTCAGAGTTGAAGGAATGATGGATGGCGCTAAATACAGGGACATTTTTGAGGGAAACTTGTTTGTCTTCCAGAGATTTGAGACTGGGACAGAGGTTCACATTCCAGCAGGACAATGACCCTAATTATTCTGCTAAAGCAACACTCAAGTGGTTTAAGGGGAAACATTTACATTTTTTGGAATGGCCTAGTCAAAGCCCAGACCTCAATACAATTGAAAATCTGTGGTACGACTTAAAGATTACTGTACACGAGCAGAACCCATCCAACCAGAAGGAGCTGGAGCAGTTTTGCCTTGAAGAATGGGCAAAAATCCCAATGGCTAGATGTGCCAAGCTTATAGAGACATACCCCAAGAGACTTGCAGCTGTAGTTGCTGAACAAGGTGGCTCTACAAAGTATCGACTTTGGGGAGGTGAATAGTTATACACGCTCAAGTTCTGTTTTTTGTCTTATTTCTTGATTGTTTCACCCCAAAATATATTTTGCATCTTCAAGGTGGTACGCATGTTGTGTAAATAAAATGATGCAAACATAAAAAATGTAAAATAAAAATTCCAGGTTGTAAGGTAACAAAATAGGAAAAATGCCAAGGGGGGTGAATACTTTCGCAGGCCTAGCTGATTATTGAGTTGCATATGTCCGTGAAAAGCATCTAAAATGTGTGAAGATAATGTGTCTTGAGTATAATTTAAAATGTTGAGACAAGAATAAGGGAACGCGTGTGACGAAAATATGTCTGCGTCTCTCTCCAGAATGCATGCACTCAGCTCTCAATAATGTGCTCCAATGTCTTCCAACAATTCTTGCACATTCATTGGTTTATTGTGTGAATTGTTTTCCCTTTGTTTATTTTTGGTCAATTCCCCATTACATACAGTATGTAACATGTAAAGCCTTGTCAAGGTAACGTTAATCCCTTGTCATTTGGTTATGAAAGGGGTTCACCTAGGGGTCATGATAGAGGCTGTACCAAATGTTTGATGTATTATGATAATTGATTATGCTTGTGTTGTATTAAGAGAAGGGGAGGGGTTATAAGACCCCTCCCTCCTTACATTTATAGGGTCCTAGACTACAGATTAACAATATATATATATACATTATGAGGTTTAATATTGTTCCACAGTACTTTTCTAGTCTCTCTGCCTCTTATGAAGAAACTGTCTGAGAAATGTGTGACTGTGAAGACAGAACTCTGCAGGGGAGTGTAAGAGATAAGAGATTAGTTAGACATTCCACTATAAATCAACTTGGACATTTACTGCTAAGCTTTTAGATAGCTATATAAACAAGAGTTTTAGTGTTGAGTAGGCATGGTTTTGGTCTCAGGAGTAGAAGATAATGACGTAGGCAGTGACATCACTAGGGCTGGATTTCAGGTTTAATAAAATAACTTGGGACCTTTTATATTTTGCAGAACTTACTCAGAAACATGCGTGCTATGTTCCTGGTGTCAACTTCTGTCTGCAATTACATTAATAAAGGTTTTTGAATGATTTAATTAAAGATATTGTCATAATGCTATTTTCACCAATGAGCCAATGATTGACAAGTAACAAGGAAACAAACCCCTTACAGTAACAGACATTTCTGTTAATTCATGTATTACAGTAATTTACTGCTCTCATTCTTGGAGTGGAAACGTTGTTTGCAGAGTTCACAACCTGCTATACTTGTGAGAAACACGTTTTGGTTTATTTAGGAGTTTTGCTAATTTTTTCTATGTATTTTGTTTGGAGTGCTCCATGTGAGAAATGAGCATGTGTATGGTTTCTCTGTCATAACATGGAGGGAGCGCACACATCTGAGCACGCCAACCTGCTGAGTTGATACAATGTTCCACTTCACTAGCGATAGCTCAAATCAAGACAGATAGAAAGGGAGGCAGACAGGCAGAGAGATTAATCCGATTGAAAAAAACAGAATTTATATCAGGATATTTTCTACTGTTTTAATTTGTGTTAAGCCTTACTAAGTTGACGATGAAAGTGATAGGCCTACTGCTGCATTGGCCTATAGGCTATCTCTGAGTTCCATGTGCTAATTTCTTTAGCCGCCAATGGATCACAGTGTATCAATGTGTCCATGTGTCCAAGGCTGGTGCTCTTGCATTAGTTGAGATTTTTATCATTTTAATTCAGATTTTTCTGATTAACCATGTGATAGTAATTTTGAGAAACAAAAACATTATTATTTTTTTATAATTATTTTATTTATCTCACCTTTATTTAACCAGGTAGGCAAGTTGATAACAAGTTCTCATTTACAACTGCGACCTGGCCTAGATAAAGCAAAGCAGTGCGGCAAAAACAACGACAGAGTTAAACATGGAATAAACAAACGTACAGTCAATAACACAATAGAAAAAATCTATATACAGTGTGTGCAAATGAGGAAAGATTAGGGGGGTAAGGCAATGAATAGGCCATAGTGGCGAAGTAATTGTCATGACTTCCGCCGAAGTCGGTCCCTCTCCTTGTTCGTGCGGTGTTCGGCGGTCGACGTCACCGACCTTCTAGCCATCGCTGATCCATTTTTCATTTTCCATTGGTTTTGTCTTGTCTTCCATCACACCTGGTTCCAATCCCATCAATTACATGTTGTGTATTTAACACTCTGTTCCCCCTCATGTCCTTTTCGGTGATTGTTTATTGTAAGTGTATGTGTATGTCTGTACTGGTGTGCGTCGGGTTATGTTACCCATTGATTTTTATTATTTTTTTGTAAATAAACTGCGCCATTGGAAACAGTTATTTCTCTCCTGCGTCTGACTTCTCTGCCACCAGTTCACACCCTTACAGTAATTACAATTTAATAATTAAACACTGGAGTGATAGATGTGCAGAAGATGAATGTGCAAGTAGAGATATTGGGGTGCAAGGGAGCAAAAAAGAAATAAATAACAATATGGGGATGAGGTAGTTGGATGGGCTATTTACAGATGGGCTATGTACAGGTGCAATGCTATGTGAGCTGATCTGACAGCTGATGCTTAAAGTTAGTGAGGGAGATATGAGTCTCCAGATTCAGTGATTTTTGCAATTCGTTCCAGTCATTGGCAGCGAGAACTGGAAGGAAAGGCGGCCAAAGTAGGAATTGGCTCTGGAGGTGACCAGTGAAATATTCCTACTGGAGCACGTGCTACGGGTGGGTGCTGTTATGGTGACCAGTGAGCTGAGATAAGGTGGGGCTTTACCTAGCAAAGACTTATAGATGACCTGGAGCCAGGGGGTTTGGCCACAAATATGAAGCGAGGGCAAGCCAACGAAAGCTTACAGTGGTGGGTATATGGGACTTTGGTGACAAAATGGATGGCACTGTGATAGACTGCATCCAATTTGCTGAGTAGAGTGTGGAAGGCTATTTTGTAAATGACATCGCCAAAGTCAAGGATCGGTAGGATAGTCAGTTTTACAAGGGTATGTTTGGCAGCATGAGTGAATGATGCTTTTTTGCTAAATAGGAAGCCGATTCTAGATTTATTTTTGGATTGGAGATGCTTAATGTGAGTCTGGAAGGAGATTTAAATGAAACTGTTCTATGAAGAATAGCTGGCACGCAGATAGGTAGAAATCGTGATAAATTGTAAGCTTCCCCAAACTTGAAACTCACAAGCTGCCTATGATGTTTATAACGTGCAAGTGCATGCACACAGGAGGTCCCTTTAAAACTGATTCGTTCTGAATCGTTCTGATTCGTTCTGGCAAGGGGCTTTTGATTTTTATATGATCTCTCATCTAAAATTACCTAAAAGAGGTTCATCAAAATAAATCACATCACATTTTAATCATCACATGCTTCGTAAGCAACATGTGTAGGTTAACAGTGAAATGGTATCATACGGCCCTTCCCAACAATACAGAGATAAATAATAGAAAAGTAATAAGATCGTTATCAATTGATGGAAAGACATACACAAACAAGTTCACTTCCACCTACAACTTCACAGTAAATTCAGCGAGCAATGTTATAAAACCGTAGGACAAGTGGTCCAAATCTGTGTTAGAAAACAGGCAATCAGTGCAGCATAGTTGAACTTTGACCCTGAATCCCCCTGCTGTTTCTCCCCTCCCTAGGTGGTGTACTTCACAGCCACATTCCCCTACCTGGTCCTCATCATCTACCTCATCCGTGGGGTCACCCTTCACGGAGCCATCAACGGTGTAAAGTACATGTTCACGCCCAAGGTACGAATGATTAGATGAATGAAAGAACAGTATTGATCAAATACAATACAATTTGATTGTTCACATACACATGGTTAGCAGATGTTATTGCAAGTGTAGTGAAATGCTTGTGCTTCTAGTTCCGACAGTGCAGCAATATCTAACAAGTAATTTAACAATTCTACAACAACTACCTAATACACACACATCTAAGTAAAAGGCTGGAATAAGAATATGTACATACATATACATTTATTGATGAGCAAAGACAGAGCGGCATAGATGAGATGCAATAGATCTACATTTTCACAGCCAAGGTATGGTAGCTCATGTACATTGTTCTGTTATGTTTAATCCTGCTTTACATACAGTGGCAAGAAAAATTACGTAAACCCTTTGGAATTATCTGGATTTAGTCATAAATTGGTCATACAATTAGATCTGATCTTCGTCTAAGTCACAACAACAGACAAACACAGTGTGCTTAAACTAACAACACACAAAGTATTGTATTTTTCTTGTCTATATTGAACACATAATTTAGACATTCAAAGTGTAGGTTGGGGAAAGTATGTGATCCCCTAGGCTAATGACTTCTCCAAAAGCTAATTGGAGTCAGGAGTCAGCTAACCTTGAGTACAATCATTGAGACGAGATTGGAGATGTTGGTTAGAGCTGACCTGCCCTATAAAAAACAATCACAACATTTGAGTTTGCTATTCACAAGAAGCATCTAGTTTAGTTTAGTTTATTAATTCGACCATTTAAAAAAACAAACACACATAAAACCTAAAAACCATACATGCACATGAATAAAATCATTGAGGATAACACAGAATAAAGTCTGGGACTTATTTCCATTGTTGTCCTCTTGAAACAATACTTATTTTCCACCATAATTTGCAAATAAATTCATTAAAAATCCTACAATGTGATCTTCTGGATTTTTTTTCTCATTTTGTCTGTCATAGTTGAAGTGTACCTATGATGAAAATTACAGGCCTCTCTCATCTTTTTAAGTGGGAGAACTTGCACAATTGGTGGCTGACTAATTACTTTTTTGCCCCACTGTATCTCATCATTCCAGTTACATTATAGGGGTTATTCATATGGGCACAGAGAACATCAAACATATTTGCCTGAATGAACCATGCCTCGAACAAAAGAGATCTCAGAAGACCCAAGATTAAGAATTGTTGATTTGCATAAAGCTGGAAAGGGTTACAGAACTATCTCTAAAAGCCTTGGTGTTCATCAGTGCACGGTAAGACACATTGTCTATAAATGGAGAAAGTTCAGCACTGTTGCTACTCTCCCTAGGAGTGGCCGTCCTGCAAAGATGACTGCAAGAGCACAGCGCAGAATGCTCAGTGAGGTTAAGAAGAATCCTAGAGTGTCAGCTAAAGACTAGCAGAAATCTCTGGAACATGCTAGCATCTCTGTTAACAAGTCTATGATATGTAACACACTAAACAAGAATGGTGTTCATGGCAGGAAACCACGGAAGAAGCCACTCTGAAGTTCGCGAAAGAGCATCTGGATGTTTCACAGCGCTACTGGCAAAATATTCTGTGGACCGATGAAACTACAGTTGAGTTGTTTGGAAGAAACACACAACACTATGTGTGGAGAACAATTCACGCTACACCAACATCAAAACCTCATCCCAACTGCAAAGTATGGTGAAGGGAACATCGTGGTTGAAAGCTGCTTTGCAGCCTCAGAGCCTGGACAGCTTGCTATCATCGACGGAAAAATAAATTCCCAAGTTTATCAACACATTTTGCAGGAGAATGTAAGGCTATCTGTCCGCCAATTGAAGCTCAACAGAAGTTGGGTGATGCAACAGAACAACGACCCAAAACACAGAAGTAAATCAACAACAGAATGGCTTCAACAGAAGAAAATGCGCCTTCTGGAGTGACCCAGTCAGAGACCTGACCTCAACCCATTTGAGATGCCGTGGCATAACCTCAAGAAAGCAGTTCACACCAGACATCCCAAGAATATTGCTGAACTGAAACAGTTTTGTAACGAGGAATGGTCAAAAATTCCTCCTGACCGTTGTGCAGGTCTGATCCGCAACTACAGAAAATGTTTGGTTGAGGTTATTGCTGCCAAAGGAGGGTTAACCAGTTATTAAATCCAAGGGTTCACATACTTTTCCCAACCTGCTCTGTGAATGTTTACACAGTGTGTTCAATAAAGACATGAAAACATATACAGTAATTGTTTGTGTGTTATTAGTTTAAGCAGACTGTGTTTGTCTATTGTTGTGACTTAGATGAAGATCAGATCAAATTTTATGACCAATTTATGCAGAAGTCCAGGTAATTCCAAAGGGTTCACATACTTTTTCTTGCCACTGTATGTGTGTGTGCTACTAATATGCTTTACTAATATGTGTGTGTGTGTGTGTGTGTGTGTGTGTGTGTGTGTGTGTGTGTGTGTGTTTGCTGTCTTAGATGGAACAGCTGGCTAACCCCACTACATGGATCAATGCGGCCACTCAGATCTTCTTCTCTCTGGGCCTGGGCTTTGGATCCCTCATCGCCTTTGCCAGCTACAACCAGTACAACAACAACTTTGAGAAGCAGGCCATCGTCGTGTCCACGGTCAACAGTAGCACCTCCATCTTCGCCAGTATCGTCACCTTCTCCATCTATGGCTTTAAGGCCACCTTCAACTACGAGAGCTGCCTGGAGAGGTGAGGCCCTGGGTGGGGTCGCGGTCTGGTTGGTTGTCTCATTGACTTTGTATTGAACTTTCAACTCAGAGAAGTAGGTAACACCAGTCAGCAGCACTAAGCCACTGCAAACGTAAACAATTTTAGGTCAAACATATACAATTAATTTAACGTCTGTAGACTGTAGCAGTTTCTGCAGACGTACAAATGGAAGAAATGGCAGGTGCTTGGACTTGGGAAGGCATTGAAATCTAGATCAGAGGAATTGTATAAGGGGCTAGATATACTGTATGATTCAGATCAGAAATGCCCTTCCCAGTGGCGTAGCATGCAGCGACTGGAAAGGGCTGGGGGGTCCCAAACCAAAAATGTATAAACGTCATAAACCATGGCAAAACGTTTAGAATTACAGGAAATTAGCTATAAAACTGCTAAATCTTCTCTCAATCTCATGGCAAAATGTGTAGAATTTCAGGAAGTTACCTGGCCCCCTCCCCTCCCCCACCTAAAAAAAAAGGTTTCAGAGAAACTGCGCTACACCACTTGTCCTTTCATGACACTGACATTTCTCTTCTTCTCCCAGGGTGCGACTGCTGCTCCTGAACACCTTTGATCTGGCAGAGGACACCATCAGTCTGGAGAATGTCAACCACTGGATCGCTGAGCTGAACAGGACACACACGGAACAGTTTGCCAGTCTGGGAGGTAGGCTGGAGACCTGTGACCTAGAGGCTGAACTAGACACGGTAGGTCATGATGAGACACAACTCAAATGAACTAATAGGAAAACTTGTGCAAAATACTGATAAGACAACTTCATTTGCTACTTCTCTTAGGGCTTGATTCAATCTGAATCGCAGAAGTTCTGCAATATAGCGAGATTGAAATTGAAATGCAGTGTTCCCGCGTTAACGGAGACTGCATTCAGGGTAAATGCTGCATAAGTCGTCTCAATCTGATCTTACCTTAACATTTTTGCGCTATAGCTCAGAATTTCCGCAATATGGATTGAATCGAGCCCTTAATCTAACAACATACAGTACCTCTGGTTTCCTGACAATATGTTATCATGTAGCAACAAAATAAATGGATTTTACTGTGAGGCAATAAAAACTTCACTCACCATTCTATAAATATTTCATATTTAATCATAGTTCAATGTCACCTATACAACTTTATTTGACTCTGTGGTGGTGGTAGTGAGATGTGGCAAATATCATGGGCGGTTGCAGTTACAATTAACGCTAATATTTTATTTTCAATACTCTTCTGTATTTTCCATTTTGTCTTTAATAAACCATCCCACTTAAGTTTCCAATGGAGGAAAGCAAAACATGTAAAACTGACTTCAGAAACTTTTGCACTATGCAGGACTGAATATCCACTAAACTCTCTCTCTCTCCATCTCTCTCCCTCCTCCCAGGCTGTTGAGGGTACAGGCCTGGCCTTCATAGTGTACAGTGAGGCCATTAAGAACATGCCCGTGTCTCAGCTGTGGTCTGTGCTCTACTTCATCATGCTGCTGCTGCTGGGCATGGGCAGTATGCTGGGCAACGTCATCGCCGTCATCACCCCCCTCAGTGACTTGAAGTTCATCAGCCGCTACATGAGCACCAAAACACTCAATGGTGAGAGAGAAGAGGTGATGAGGGGAAGGGGGAAGAGGGGTTTAGGGTTGAGCTAAGGTGTGGTCGTGAAGCTAGGTTTATGGTTGTGGTTGAGGGTAAGAATTGAGCTAAGGTGTGAACATGAAACAAGGGTTAGGGTGGACCCGGGCGTGTCTTGTCCTTAGGTTGGTGTGTCTGTTCTGCCTGCTGCTTGAGTTAGGTGTGTGTGTGTGTGTGCGTTTGTGTGTGTGTGTGTGTGTGTGTGTTTGTGTGTGTGTGTGTGTGTGTGTGTGTGTGTGTGTGTGTGTGTGTGTGTGTGTGTGTGTGTGTGTGTGTGTGTGTGTGTGTGAGAGAGACTAACAGGTGTGTTGTCCCATCCTAAATTTTACATTTTAGTCATTTAGCAGATGCTCTTATCCAGAGTGACTTACAGTTACTGCATTCATCTTAAAATAGCTAGATGAGATAACTACATAACACCATCGTAGTAAGTACGTTTTTCTCATGTCTTATTTATTATCTTATTTAAGATACTATTTGAT